>NW_027332424.1:10754548-10822571 GCF_000442705.2 Elaeis guineensis
TTAGATTGAAATTTCAATTTTAGACTAATTTAATTTCATAAACTTAATACATTAATTAAGTTTTGGGTTCATAAAAAAGCATGTATATAAATCTAGGGTTTCAGGATCTAGATTTTGCAAAAAGTAAGTTTTGATTTCTGATTAAGGATGAACGCGGCACCCTACACGTCATATGAAGCCCATTGAATAGGAGGAGAGGGCCTTTAAACCCTACTTCATTCTTATGATCGAACGGCACGAGGAACACTTAACCAGAAATATAAATTTAACTACAAAACTAGTTAGATCTAAATTACATATCACATATACAATTTAAGATCTAACTAATACATGCTTTGCATACATCTCATGTATAAAAATTAATATAATTAACATGCTTTCAGATCTGATACATCACATGTAATATCTAAAAAATAAGATTTAAATTGAACTATTCAAAATTAAATCTATTCTAGATAAGTTACTAGATCAATTCTACAACTAGTCTAGGCATGTAACAGATTAATTTTATGAAAAAATTAAAATTTTATTTTCTATTTTCTGATCTAATTATAACACTTATAATATCAAAAAATAGAGAATAAATTAGATTTAATTCATATTTTAATCTCATTAAAATATAAAACTTAAGACTATTCATGGATTCAACTAATCTAGTCTAGTCATGCATTTCATGCATGTTAGATCATCTTAGATTTAATTTTAAATATTTTAATTTTAGATCCTATCATATCTGATGTGATATCTGAAATTTTTAATATCAGATAAATTAAAATTAAAATCAGATTAAATTTGATCTGAAATAGAGCCAACAACCTGGCTCTAATACCACTTGAAGGAAAATCGCCTTTTTCCTATGTAGAATCTTTCAGATTTCATCAAATTTGGGGTGGAATAAATTTTAAATTTTATCCTATGCTATTTTAGATCTAATATCTATTAGATCTAATTTATTATCTGATATTTTAATTTTAAAATTAAATCTAAAAGTATGAGAAACATAGACATACTCAAGGGTAATCTAATTATCCTGTAGATGATCGCAGCACTGCCTGAGCTTCTGATGTAGCCACACAAGCGCCTGGCCTCTACCAGTATCCACTCAGGTATGATCTAGAACATCTTCTCATCATGATTCTATGCTCCAAAATAAAGATCAATATCTGATTTGAAAGTACTTCAGAACTCCTGAAGTTGGAGCAGCAGCCTATCAAGAAGTCCTACAGCTTTCTGTTCCAGGCTCACACGCTTGTACCTATGCCAGATGAACGTCCAACTTCTTGGACGTGAAGAGGGGAGAAAGGAGAGAAGGGAGGATTGGAGAAGATGGGAGGGGGCAGCACCAATGGGTTTTTTGCATAAAACAAGTTCTGCCCCGAAACCCTAGGTGCAGCAGGGTTTATATAGACCCTGTATGCTGCGTAGTGCCACATCATTCGACCAATCAAAAAATTTCAATAAATTTGAAAAATTCTGATTGGTGGAGTGATATCATCTGATCACATCAGATAAGAATCTCCATACTCTCTCATATGTTGGCACCAACAATGGATAGGCTCAAATAAGGTGGCGCCAAAGAGTCCAAGTTTATCAGGACTCTTTGGTTCTTATCCATTTGTGGCACCCACTTAAATCCAATTGGGCTCATGCCATAATCTGATTATGGCACCCAATTTGATTAGGTTTAGGCATGTGGACACTCTACAAAAATCCTCCAATAAGTCCTCTTCAGTTTAAGACCCATATGTCAACTTTTGACAGATGTCCTAAAATAAAATTGGCGGTGCTAGAAATTAGCAGGTATTGTCTTAAATTCATCTCATGAATTAAGATAAGCCTTTTCTGAGTTGGACAAGCTTCATTTAAACTGAGAGAAATCTTTCAAGGTTCTCTGAATGAGTCAGATCATATTTGGCTCACTAGAGACAGAAAAGATTACACGAGGAGAAAGTTAGGCTCAATCGAGTGCTAGCACGATTTTCTTGAACCTAATTGGATCTTATCCAAATCAATTGGGCTAGCCAATTGATGACATCCAGACCCTAACCCTTTTTGTGTGTTCCAGTTAGGTTCAATTCTATATGGTAATGAGACATGTCGTGATCTCATCACCGATATCATCGAAACTCCTTTCGATGGATCAGAACTCTTCTGATTCAGACAATTAGAATGATCGATCATCAAAATCATTCTAATTGCTCCCAAAATCCATCAGTGACACCTAGCAGTATATGGTGGCAACCCATTAGAACTGAAGAGAACCTTCGGTGCAGCTACCTATGTGATTGAGTTCCTCTATCATGAGTCCCGACTGAATTAGGTTAAGGTGAACTCATCAAACCCAACATCAGTCATATGAATCAATCGATCGATCTGAGTCCGATGTGAAATCCCAATGAAAATTCTTTTTCATTATTTCACTTTGCTATGACCATGGGCTTAAGGACTCGATATTTTGATCACCATAGGACTACTCCTCTCATCTATCGAGGTTGATAGATCCCATCTTGATGCGATCTGGTTCCTACAATGAATATGCTACAGCCAACATACACCTCAGGGTTTCGGATGGCTAGGAGATCGAGTTATGGTATAGTCAAACTATAACACACTCAAGGTGAACCGACGATGCACCTCAGGTCAAAGAACTAGACACACAACTGCAGCATCGAGCTAGTCATCGACGAGAAGGTAGATTTCCTTATGACTGCTCGAGGTGGTCACGCTCAGTACTCTCATTCTCAACGAATACCTGTACTCTCGCTCCGGTGTCTCCACACCGTAGACTCAAGACTCATCTACCCTAAGAAAGCGATCGTACACCAACCTTCTGGATCGATCACCATCCTCGTGATGATCCTATGGTCAGGAGCAGTTTATGAGTTAGTTATATAAATTCATGCCTTAAATTTTCAACTCTTGAAAATATGAATTAGCATTCCCACTAACTCAAAGGATGTATCACAGACACAATGTACACAATATGATAGAAGAATAATCTTTTATTCATTTATAGTCAAAATTATAATTTTGCCCTTAGATTTGTACAGGAATGTGTCAGCCGATCTGGCATCTAGGGCACACATCTAACATGAACCTATTTAGATTAGATCTAAAGTAGTTTCATGCTTATTTCACTTGCATTTTGATTATGAATCAAACATGCAACATGGTTGGTAAGAACCATGTTGTAAAAATAGTTTACAAATATGAAATTTTTTTTGAAAAGTTGAACCCCAACCCTCAGCCCAAAACCTAATTGAGAATTAAGAAGTTGTTTGATTAGTTTCCAAAATTGTGAATTGAAGAACCTAAGACACAAACCATAACACATTGGATTAATGGGTTAGTGAGAATTAGGTCCATTAATTGGGTTAGACCTAAGGTTAGATTAAAGATGGACTTAATTAGAGAATTGACTAAATCTAATCAATTGTTGTCTTAGATTAGGTCAAGGATTCTCTAGATCAATTACAATAGCTGTAGTTGGTCAAGTCCATGTCTTTAACGAGAACCAAATAGACTTGATTCTTGGCTAAGTAGTCTAGCATGAACTGTTAGGTTGATCTAATCGAAACTAATTAAACCAGTTGGTGTCTAAGGTAAACCAGACCAGTGGTTTTTAATTGGTAGCTCGCTTACCTGGCCATTTCTGATGGTGTCTAAGGCAAGCTTTGGTAGACCCTCCCACCGATCGAACTTATCTGGACTCTTGGTGAAATTATATTTTGATCGGATCACTTGACTATTCGAGCTGACCCATGTCAGCTAGATAAATCAGTGTGACCAATTTAGGTGCTCCTAGACCAGCCTTTTTAATGGTCTCCCTTAAGCTGACTTGGTGAAGCCAGTGGGAGGATCATGATAAGCTAGTTCAACTGACCTCCTCTTCTAAATCAATTAATTTTTTTAAAATTATTAGATCCTTAAAATGAAATAGTTATGGTGATAACTAGATCATAGCCTCCCATTAAGTGGATTTAATGGGTCTATCAGTTGGATAATCATTGGAGGCCCAAAGGCCTGGTGCTTATCGGCTGATGGAATTGTCATTCATAATATGATTTCTTGACTGCATCTTTTTAAATAGTGGTTAGGTTAGCCAACCAAAGTTAGACCTAATCATTCATTGGCTAGATGGGCCAAGTATGGTCATGTTAATGGTTGACCTAACCAGACCTTTTCAGTGGAGGCCAAAGCCTACTGATTAGGGATCGGAGCAAAATTAAAATTACTAAAAATTATTTAGAGAAACAATTGGTTATAAACCTATCTTTAGATGTACATGGGTTGACCAACCAAAGTTGGGCTTGTGTGCAGTCTAAGTGATTCTAGTACCCACTAAGAAATTAGCGTAATTTCTTGAATTGGAGGTAAAGGCTATCAATTCGAATAAAATAGTGGGAGAAACCTTTTGATTAAAGTTCAAATTTTTAGGTTTAATGAATCAATTATAAATTAGGTTATGATTTTTTTTGTGCAGATATGGCCACTTCCCTATCGCTCTGATCATTGTTGGACAATGATAAGTTGGTGGGATCTAACTTCGATAGCGGTACCGAAAGTTGAAGATAGTCCTGGAGCATGAACGGATCCTATATGTGATAACGATCCTGCACCTGAGTAGCCAGCTGCCAATGCATGTGGAACAGTCAGAGATACTTACCAGAAGTGGCTCAATGATGCATCACGGTGCGCTGCATCATGCTGGCTGCCATGAGTGATGAGTTCAATCACAGATTTTAGATGGCTCAGGCAAAGAACATGCTTCAAGTGTTGGAGGATGCCTTTGGCACACCCGATGATGTGGAGAGGCACAAGACTAGTTGTGCCATCTTCAACGCAAAATACGGGATGGTGCCTCTGTCACTGATCATGCATTGTACATGATTGAGTTGATGGAGCATTTAAGCAAACTCGGCTTTCTCTTGCATGAGCAGCTTGGAAAAGATGCAATACTGAACTCGTTGCCTAAGTTTTATCTCTCATTCCTCACTCATTATAGAATGACAAAGCCTGAAGTAAACTACCACGGGTTACTGGAGTTGCTTCAGAACTTTGAGAAAGATCACCAACTCCATAAGGAGTCAGTGAACTTAGTGGGAAGTTCATCTTCTGGTTTTCGACCCTTTGAGAAAGGGAAGAAGAACAAGAAGAAGAAAGTGAAGAAGGTGTAAGTTCAGGCTAGGACATCAGTGTAGGGCCAGACTAAAAAGATCAAGCCCGATCAGAGTCAAGCTGAATGCTTCTTTTGCAAGAAGTGGGGGCACTGAAAGAGGAACTGTCCTCGGTACATTGCCTCCCTGGATCCAAACATACAGAGAAAGAAGCAAGCTGTTGCTGGGCAAGGTATTTATATGATAACTCTTTACAATTTCTCTATTTGTGATATAACTGATTGGATATTAGATACCGATAGCCCTTACTATATTTGCAATTCGTTGTAGTGGTTGCAGGTCAGTAGGAGATTCGAGTAAGGCAGGAGGTTTCTGAACATTGGAGATGGAAGACCAGTTCCAGTTCTAGCATTAGAAATCTTGAAACTTGTATTTGAGTCTCATACCATTATTCTTAATGATTGTCATTTCTATCCTAGTTTCTTTTTAAATGTTATTTCTATAGGCCTTCTGGCCAAAAATGATTATAAAATTTCAATAAAGAAATAATTTGTAATATCATTGTGAATGGTGTTACTATTTTTTGTGGACATTTGAACAGTGGTGTGTATATGTAATCACAACCTGTTAACATAGTCTATTCTACTGGCAAGCACCCTAGATTAGATAGTGTATCAGATATCTATTTATGGGGTTGTAGGCTAGGTCATATAAACAAGAGCAGGATAAACAGGTTGACTCAAGAGGAAGTCCTCAAGTCTGTAATTGTGAATCACTTCCAACCTATGAGTCCTGTCTTCTTGATAAAATGATCAAGTCACCTTTTACTGGAAAGGTGATAGAGCTACTGAGCTCTTGGGCCTAGTACATACTAATGTATGCGGGCCCATGAGCACAAGTGCTAGAGGTGGATATTTCTACTTTATCACTTTCACAGATGATCTATCCAGATATGGATATGTCTACCTGATAAAACACAAGTTGGATTCATATGAAATATTCAAACGATTTCGAAGTGAAGTAGAAAAACAAACTGAAAATAGTATTAAAACTCTTCGGTCTGACCGAAGAGGGGAATACCTTTCTAGTGAGTTTCTCACATATCTAGGAGAGAATGGGATTCTCTCTCAATGGACTCCACTAGGAACACCACAACATAATGGTGTGTCAGAAAGGAGAAATCAGACTCTGTTAGATATGTCTGATCTATGATGGATTTTGCTAGCTTGCAGATATCCTTCTGGAGATATGTGCTCAAATCGGTCTGTTATCTATTAAATAGGGTTCCAAGTAAGTTTGTAATTAAGACTCCATATGAGATATGGATAGGACGTAAGCCACACTTTCATACCTTAGGGTCTGGGGGTGCCCGACCTATGTCAAACGGTTAGTTACAGATAAACTTTGATCTGGGTCTGACAAATGCACATTCATAAGGTACCCCAAAGAGACCAAAAGATATTTCTTCTACCATGCTGATGAACAAAAGGTGTTCGTCAGTCTTAAGGTAATCTTTTTAGAAAAAGAGTTCCTTGGTGAAGGAACCATTGCCTCTAAGGTTGAACTTGATGAGTTCAACAGGTAGAAGGACCGACACCAATAGCTGAACTTGAGTCGGATTTGATTAGATCAGATTCGAAGCCCAATGTACCTACACCATTAAGACGATCTGGTAGAATACCGCATCAGTCAGACAGATACTACGTTTCTTGATCCAGGATGGTGATCCCATCAAACTCGATGAGAATGATGAGGATTCGATCACCTATATGGATGCAATGCAGAGATCTATTTTGAAAAATGGCTTGAAGCCATGAAATCTAAAATGGAGTCTATGAAGGTCAATGATGTATGGACATTGGTTGACCCACCTGAAGGGGTTAAACCAATTGAGTGTAAATGGGTCTTCAAAAGAAAGAGGGATGCAGACGGAAAGGTGGAGACCTATAAAGCCTGTCTGGTTGTCAAGGGATATCGTTAACATTATGGTATTGACTATAACGAGATGTTCTCTCCTATGGTAATGCTCAAATTCATTCAGATAATGCTTGCAATAGCTGCCCATCTGGATTATGAGATCTGGCAGATGGATGTAAAGATAACTTTACTGAATGGAGAGCTGACCGAAGAGATGTATATGATACAACCTGAGGGGTTTACATCCACAGATGAGTTCAAGGTGTGCAAACTTTAGAGATCTATTTATGGATTGAAGCAAACTTCTCGGAGCTGGAACATGTATTTTGATAAGGTGATCAAAACGTATGGCTTCGTTAAGAACGGAGAAGAGCCCTGCATCTATAAATGGACAAATGGTCCAGTTGTGATATTTTTTATCTTGTACATGGATGATATTCTCTTAATTAGGAATGACATTCCCATACTACAGGGAATAAAAGTTTGGTTGTCATCGCAGTTCTCCATGAAGGATTTGGGTGAAGCATCCAACATCCTAGGGATGAAGATCTATAGGGATAGATCTAAAAGGATGCTTGGGTTATCCTAGTCTACGTACATAGACACTGTGCTGAAGAGGTTCAGCATAGAGAATTTCAAGAAGGGCTATCTACTGATAGGCCATAAAATTTTCTCTCTAAGAAGGATTGTCCGACAACTCCTGAAGAGAGAGAGCATATAAGTAGAGTCCCATATGCTTTGGTCGTGGGATCTATCTTGTACGTCATGATATGTACAAGGTCAGATGTGGCATACTCACTAGGAGTAGTGAGTAGATACCAATCTGATCCTGAAGAAAATCATGAAAAGTGGTTAAAGCCATTCTTAAGTATTTGAGAGATACTAAGGACCAATGATTGGTTTATGGGAGTCAGATTTGAAACTTATAGGGTTCACAGACTCCAGCTTTTAATCTGACCATGATGACAGCAGAAGTGTGTCGGGTTATATCTTTACTCTGAATGATGGAGCCATCTACTGGAAGAGTTCCAAGCAGCATATTGTGGCAGACTCTATTTGTGAGGTGGAGTACATCGCAGCATCGGATACAGGAAGGAAGCTACATGGCTGAGAAAATTCATCACAGAGCTCAGAGTAACACCCTCCCTCGATGGTCCAATCCTGCTCTACTATGACAGCACTGGTGCCATTACTCAGGTGAAGGAACCAAAGCACACCAATGGATGAAGCACATTTTGCGTCGCTTCCACCTGATCCGAGAGATCGTGGATCGAGGTGACGTCGATCTTCAGAAGATCGACGGAAAGGAGAACCTGGCCAACCCCTTCACTAAAGCCCTGGCAATAAAGGAGTTTGACAATCACAAGTCAAAGATGGGTATTAGATACTATGCCGAGTGGCTTTAGGACAAGTGGGATTTGTTGGAAAATATGTCCAAAAAGCCAATCGTTAACCTGTTGACGGTTGAGTAACCTTATATTGTAATTGATTTGTTAATAAATAAAATATATTTTTTGATATTTTCATCATAAGTTTTCATCTTCTAATGAACTCTATTGTTATGATGAAGTCCATAGGACTATTTAGGTTCGATAAAGAGAGAATTTATCGATTAGTCCTTAAAACTGTTCACGACAAATGATAGGCTGTTAATAAGGATGACAGCTTCTATCAGCATAGGTCACTGTAGGCCATATGGATTGGTTGTCCTCTTAACCAAGGAGTGTGGAGACACTGGTATGGCATACAGGTGAGATGTAAGGATACATCATCATTGAACGTGACCAACTCCAGAGCATTCTGCTGTCGAGAATGTCTCTGATGGGATACCTTAGGTATAAGTATCCCTTAGACCTAAGATCACTTCAGTGACTTGCAAGCAACTCATTGTGCTTTGGTACTGGACTAACTGAATTTCTAATTAGTGACAGAAGGCTTCTGGGCATAGTCAAGTACTTGCAAAGTCAGAGTGTGATCAAGATGGGATTGACTACTCCAAGAGTTGGAGAAGAATGAGTTGCTATATTTCAATTTAACAAAACCTTGGCCAGGACAATCCATCAGATGATTTGATATATTGAAATACAATGTGGACAACCTGATCAGAGTTGACAATTGGACTCTGAGGTGTCTTATGAGCATTTTGGTCAAGGGGATGAATTATATGGAAACTATATCCGCATGGATTCTAAAGATGTTGTTCTACACATTCACCTATCTGGCCATCGAGTACCATTGCTAGATGGTCACTTCGATTGGTACAGAAATTTATTTCTATGCTATCGATTTAGGTTCGGATCTATGAGGTCACACATATTAGAGTTCATGATCCGATCGGATGGTTGATCAACAATTAAGAATCATTCTAGTGTTAAACGATCAATACGATTGACAGTTAACCTAGTGCAAGTATTGCAGGAGGATCGATTAGCAATTTGATTGTTAATTGACTTAATTTGATTAAGCCAATGGGCTGAGATTAAGTCTAATTGAATATGATTTAATTATATTTGGTTTGGGCTTGATTGGATCAAGTCTAATTGGTTTATTGGATAAGCAAAGTGCAAGAAAAAACTAATCCTAGTTCAATTAGGAGTTGGGTCAACCTAATTTTTAATTCGATTAAAAAATTAAATCAGATTTAATTTTAATTTTATCTGATTAAATTAGATTTTTAATTAGGTTAAGACCTATTTTAATTGAGTTGATTTGATTTTGGTTTGATTTGGTTTGAGAAATCAAATTTGAACAAGTCATAGATTGAATCCTAGTAAGACTAGGATTCCACCTTGTGCCACCTTAGCCTCCCCACGCCCACTCTCTCTTATTTTGTGCGACAAATTCTTCTCTTCCAGGCCTTTACGCATGTCCAAAGCTTTCCACTCTTTCTCTCTTACATGGAATGTGGTTGTGGACCTTGTCAAAGTAGGAATCAGTTTGGATTTCAAATTCTATGAGATAGAATTTTAGGAAACCAAAACTCTTTCCTTATGGCACTAATTTTATCCAGATTTTTTTTAAAATTTTCATGGCTTTTATGGCACATATTGTGTGCCCTTTGCTAGTGGTCCATGATAGAAAAAGAAGGAGGTGCACCCAAGAGTTGGGTGCCACTTGTCTTGCCCTGTTTAGATTTTCTTTGACTAGGTATTTGACCTAGACAAGGACTCTTCATATCTTATTATTTAAAATAATTTTTTTTAAAGATTTTTTTGGATTATAGAACATTGAGAGACCTTTGGGGTGTGTTAAAATCAGGGAGAAAGAGTGTTGGGGCATGGAGATATAATAGACACAAAACTAGGTATCTAGGTGAGAGCAAAGAGAAGAAGAAGAGGGTCTTCTTCTAGGGTTGCTGTGTTCACCTCTTTTCTTCCTCCATTTGTGAGTTTTCTGAGAGTGTCTTACATCTAAAACTCCTTCTCCTACTTCTCATCTTTGGAAGAGTCCAAATCAAGAAGGAGGCATCTGATCGACCATCGAAGAAGGATCAGCACAGTACTAGCATACTGTGCTGATTTTCTGAACCAGGACTTCTGATCATGATTCATGGGCTCGTGTGGACAACTCCTAGAGGTCGGATGCATGTGCGGCTTGCAACATCATCCTCAAATCCAGATCAGCAAAGTTAGAACATCTAACTTGCATGGTAATAGATCTGATCTATTATATTTTACATACATTATATGTAGTATAGAAACATGTTGATATGTTCAACATGTAGTTCTTACTCTTTATATTTTAATTTTTGATTTAATATCATATAATAATCATGTAATAGGATCTTAGATCTAGGGATTCTCTGATTTTATAGATAAATTTTGATTTATTTTAGTCTTCCACTACCTAATCTTGAAAAAGTTTCAAGATCTAACCCTGAAACTCTAGATCTGGTTCTTTCAAGTGATGTGGTTGCAAAAGTTCAACATCGAGCTTGAAATTACATTCTCTATTATTGGCTTTATTCTACTATTTGTGACAGCACTGGAGCTATAGCTCACGCAAAAGAACCAAAATCACACCAGCATACCAAGTACATTCTGCACTGCTATCATCTTGTATGAGAGATCTAGATCGAGGTGATGTTGAGCTTCAGAAGATCGATAGAAAGGAGAATATAGTCGATCCCTTCATTAAAGCTCTCAAATCAAAGTTTGATGATCATAAATGGAAGATTAAAAATACTACCCCAATTGACTTTAGTCCAAGTGGAGTTGTTAAGAAATGTGTCCTAAAGCCAATTATATGGACCATTTGCTCATTTTATATTATATATATGAATTATTAATGAATAAATAAAAATTATTCTGGCATCTTTTATCACAAAGTTACATCTTCCTTGTTACAACTCTTGTGTTATAATGAAATCTTTAGAACTATGAAGTAATCGATAAAAGAGGATTTATCATATAGTTCTTAAATATGTTCATGACCAAATAATATGTCATTAAAGAATGATGATGTTTATCGAGTGAAGATCGTTGTATGCCATATGGGTTGGTTGTCCTCTTAACTAAAGAGTGTGGAAACACTGGTATGGCATATAGTGAGATATAGGAGTACATCATCACCGAACAAGTGACTCACCTGCTAAGTGCTCTGCTGTCAAGAACAACTCACAAAGTCTATAGGCATAAGTGTTCCTCAGTATTGAGATCAACATAGTGACTTGCAAGCAACTCACTATGCTTTGGTATCGAACTATCTGCATTTCTAATGCAGTGACGGAAGGCTATTGGGTACAGTAAGTACTTACGAAGCTGTATATGGATCAAGATGAAATTGACTCTTCTTAATTATAGGAGCTGATGCATCACTATATTTCAATTTAGTAAAATCTTGATCAGGATAATCTATGTGATGGATTTGAAAGGTTGGAATACAATGTGGATAATCTTTCAGAATTAACAGTTTAACCCTAGACCATCTTAGAGCATCCAGGGTCAAAGGGATGAATTATGGTAACCATATGTATAGGTTCTTGAATATTTTTTGTAATAATTCGACCTATCTGGACGTTGAAAATCATTGTTAGACGGTAACTTTGATTAGTACAAAAAATGATTCTTGTGCTATCGGCTTAGTGATCGAACCTATATAGTCACACATAAAGTCAAATGATGTAGGAAAAAATTGACCTAAGTCTATATATTCAATTTAGAAGTATATGAATTGATTGAACAAATAGATTAACTTGATTGAGAATTAAGTTATGGGTCTTATGGGATTAAACAGTTAACTATATCTAGCTAGCACTAGATATGAGGTTCATGTTCAATTTTGGAGATAAACAAGATTTGATCTTTGATCCAAAGGAGTCTATGAGATAGTGGATTTAAGTGCTAATTAATTTTAGATTAGATTTGATTTAATTAGACTTAATTGGATTCTAAAATTTAAGTTAGACTTAGACTTAAATCCTAAATAGTTTGAGATTGACAGTCTATTCAAAATTGATTCGAATCAGATTTAAATTGAATTCGAATTGACCCATTTTTGGATTAGATCCTAGAGTCCACTTTTATTGAGACCCTCTCTTCTTTATGGCCGACCAATACTAGGTGGGGTGTAGGTTGTTGCGCCCCATATAGGGTGTGGATGTGGGTGCATTTAGGCACCTAGTTAGGCACCAATCCTTTCTCGTTTAGGACTCATTCTTTGATAAGATATGGATTAATTTAAAGTCTGCTTGAATTAGAAATCTACTCTTATAGATCATAAAAAATCATCTATAAATAGGGAGGATCTCTAACTATCAAAGCATAACAATTAGATTGTGTGCTAAGGAGAGAGAGAGAGAGGAAGAAGAGGCGTGGAGAAAGATTAGGCATCACCCATCCTTGGCATCACCTCCCCTTTGGCATCCCCTTCCCTCTTGGTGTGAAGAAGGTTTTGGGCATCTCTCTTGCTCGTGTGAGGCATCACACCAGAGGCTTTTTCTCCTCCTTTTGGTGCCTTACGAAGGTGCTTCAATCTGAGGCTTCATCTCGCTTTCCTGCGAATCTTGACATGCACGTGAAGTAGAGGATTTGTAGATTCAGACCTACGTGAGGCTTTGGATTCAGATTCTTTGGAGATTTGATCCCTATTCTACTACATATCAGGTAAAGATCTAGTCTTTATTAAGTTATTATAGAAAATAATTAGATGCAACCCTGGCAATCCATTGTGTTTTTGATAGAAACAGACTTTTTTTGCCTTCAAGTAGGGTGTCAGGAAGGGTTAGAGGATGTAGGTGTGGATAGATGGGTCATTGGAGAAGAAATTATCCTAATAAGGCTCTAACTAGAGGTCTCCCATCAAGGTCTAGTACTTCATTGGGATTTCAGATTGAGGGTGGCAATTATGTTGTTGAAGTACAAGCAAGTAAGGTGGAGACTGGTGCCAATGGGCAAGATGCTATATCAGCAACATCAAATATTAAAGAAGGAATGGCAATAGATGGTGTAGGCTAGTCTTGATGAGGAGTCAGATATGATATCTATAACTAAATGAATAATTATATCTATAAGGAGCTTAAGGATAAAATAAGAGTTTTGTATTTTTAGTGTTTTGATCTTGTAGCATGCAAATTTTGAGAATAAATTTTTTTAAGGGGAGGAGAAATGTAACATTCTAAACTGAAAATGTGGAGAAATTTGAAAGTTGAAATCATATGAAGTATTTATTTATGTGTGTCATAGCATTTCTTGAGCATTGGAATCTTAATTGATTAGTCTTAATAAAAGTTTAGAATAAGTTATTAGTTAATAAAAAATGATAAAGGAATGGGATCAACAATCATGGCATTAAAGTCTAATTTTAATGGTTATTAAGCATAGAATAAATGATATCTTGAAGGATCCTTTAGATAAAGTTGATATGGGTGGTAATTTTGAGGTGTAAATTGATGATTTAAAGTAAATTTCTGAACCCCAGGGGATGAGTCGACTAAGTTTTAAGATGGATCGGCTCAATCACAGAAAATAGAAAGCATATCAGAGAGGGAACTATTGGGGCTGTAGGTTAGTCAATCCAGTTTTATACTGAATCGACTAAGTTTGGACTAGCCGGCTAAGTTTTTAGGTGAGTCGGCCAAGTTTGCGGGAAGGCTTGAGCAGTGAAGTTCTATAGAGTGACTGAACTTTGAGATTTTAAAAAGATTTTTATGGAGATTACTTAGCAGCTTAGAGATATAAATAAAGGGATGAAATTTCTTGTATTAGCACATCAGCATGACTATTAATTATGGATTCTTCATGGGATTGACACCTAGCTTTCTTCCTTAATCTATTCACTTCCAAAAGTTATTCAACAGTTCTTGGTCTTGCAATAGCTGAGAGTTCTATAGTTAAACAGGAAGAAAAGAAGAAAGAGAATAAAGATTTAGTTAAATAAACAGGAAGAGAAAGGTAAATTGTTTTTTTAAGGAAAAGAAGGCTGCTAGCGGTGGAAAAGGAAGAAGCTGGGTAGACTTCAGCTAGAATTCAATCACTTAAGGTAAGGATTTTGACCTCTAAACTAGATTTTCATTGAGATATGGATAATTTTTATCAGATTTTAGGTATTGGTGATCTGAATTATGAGAATTTCTGGATTTAAATCAAAAAATAGAAATTGCTGTCAATTTTATGAAACTAATCTGAATTATTGCAATGAATATAGGTTTAAGTCTATGCTAGCTCTACTTAAGATAAATCATGGAAGTGAGTTACATATTGAATTACTAGAATTCTTGAGTTATGCTAAGATTTAGCTAGACCTAAGTAGGGCAAAATAGCGTAGGATGAAAAAGTAAAAGCTAGAAGAGCTAAAAAACAAGCTTAAAGAGCAAGCATGCATTCTTATGTTCTTGTATCATATGAAATTATGATTGATAAGTATGTGCCAATTCTTATAGGAAAAGGAAGAGTGCTCAAAGGGTGCTTTGGGCTAGTCCAACAGCAGGGTAATGCACCAACTAGCAGGAGGTGAGTGAAATTCATCTAACCTTGGTATTTTTATTATAATTTCTTGAAATAAAAAAGGATTATTTTGAAAGAAAAGTTAGTTTCTTATGATGCAACAGCTTATATACATGTACGCAAGTATAGAAACAGGATATAATATTTTTTTGATAGATTATTAAAGAATATGTATGTATATACATAGTTGGTTTGGACAGAGCATAGCATTGATGGTTTTGAAAATGTTTTGAAACAGCTTACCAGTATTTGAGATTTAGTGAAAATGGTTTTCAGCAGGCTGGCCACAGTAGTGACCCACTTATGGGATGTGGTAATACTAAATTTTAAATAGTATGAGATGTGCCATAGGCCATGGAGGCTCGGTAGTTTGAGATATTCAGTATGCCCATGGGGGCTTAGATTTAGTAGTATCAGCTTTTCAGTATGCCTGTCTATGGTGGGGATGCATAGTGGTATAGTCAGCGGTAGCCAAATAATTATGTTTGAAGTTATTTGTTACATGGTTTTACTCTTCTTTAGCATACAAGTATTTTAAAGGTATATTAGCTATACTTGATATATGTATCGCGAGTATCACAGCTACCTTTCTCGTTTGTTCATTGCTATATTAATTCTTTACTCATTGGGATTTAGGTCTCATTATGTGATTTCTTTTATTTTTGAACAAGCTAGAATACCATAGCTAAGCATAAAGAACATCTGTACCAGCATATTAGAGTATGCTTGCTGGTGAGGAGCTCATTTTTTATTATGTTTTTAGGGTGTACTTTAGGTTGGATATTGTATAGAATAGAAAATGTTAATGATACTTTTTGTTAAGTTTTGAAATGATAATGAAAACCTGGTGTTACTCTCCATTGTTATTGGGTTGATCTATAGAAAATGAGTAGTTCATTGAAGTGCTTGAGTTTGCTATTTGAGATATTGATTAAATTAAATATGAGCAAGTTATCAGTTAAGTAAATTCTTTCATCCTTATTCTTAAGGGTGGGGTGTAGCATGCTTGCCCAATTTTAAGGGTGGGGTGTTACACTTTGTGTTCAAATTCTATCGAAAGATGACATGATTTTTTATAGATCAATTTATAAGGAGACATTCCAATAGGATTTTTATAAGCTGTCCTATAGACCTATAATGCATCATCTAATCGATCTGACTAATCTCTATGATCAGGCCTAATAGTCTTTTGCAGAATGTTCTTGATCTCCCTATTGGATATTTTACTTGGCTACTTATATTTGCGGATGGTATGGTATAGCTATTTTATGTGTGACCCCATATTTTTTTAGCAGTGTTTGAAATTGATAGTTTGTGAAATGGGTACCTTCGTCGCTAATGATAGCACATGAAAATCCGAACCTAGAAAAGATATTTTTTTAACAAATTTTATGACTATCTTATGATCATTGGTTCATATTGCCATTGCCTCAATCCATTTAGAAACATAATCGACGGCCACCAAAATGTATTCAAAACCATTGGAGGGTGGAAAGGATCCCATAAAATCAATTCTTCAAACATCAAAAATTTTCACTACCAAGATGGGGTTCAAAGGTATCGTATCTTTCTTTGAAATATTTCTTAAAGCTTGACACCTAAAACATTCCTGGCTAAAAGTATAAGCATCCTTAAACAATATGGGCTAGTAAAAATTATTTTGCAATTTTGACCACAGTTTTCCATCCAAAAAATATCCTCCATAAGCAAGAGTGTGACAAAATTATAAAATACTCAATTATTCGGACTCGGGAATACACCTATGAATGATTTGATCAGCACAAATTTGAAAAAGTTTAGGATCTTTCCAAAAATAATATTTGATTTAAGGAAAAAATCGATCCTTTTCATTCTTGGACCAACCATCAAAAATTTGTCCAACTACTAAGTAATTAACAATATCTGCAAACTAAGGAGTTTTTCTATATGAAACTACTAGAAGTTGCTCATCCAGGAAAGATTTTTCAATTGATGCAGGTTCATAATCTTTAACTAAGATCCTAGATAGATGGTCTGCTATAATATTTTTAGATCCCTTCTTATCTTGAATTTCAATATCAAATTTTTGTAGCAGTAAGATCTATCCAATCAATCATGGTTTAGCATCTTTTTTTCAGAGTGGGTATCTCAAAGCCGTATGATCCAAATAAATCATGATCTTTGATCCTAACAGATACGATCGAAACTTCTCTAAAGCAAACACTATGGCTAGCAACTCTTTTTCAGTTGTGGTATAATTCATTTGAGATTCATTTAAAGTTTTGTTGGCATAATAAATCACTATAGGATATTTATTTATCCTTTGGCCCAAAACAGCTTCTATGGCAAAATCTGAAGCATCATACATGATCTCAAAAGGTAATGACTAGTGTGGAGGTTGGATGATTGGTTTTTTGGTCATATCTTCCCTTAAGAACTCATAAGCTTTAAGATATTCTTCATCAAAGTTAAAAGAAACATCCTTAGCAAGTAGATTACACAAAGGATGGGATATTTTGAAAAAGTCTTTAATGAAGTAGTGGTAGAATCCTACATGGCCAAAGAAAGATCGGATTTGTTTGACAGAAGTGGGTGGAGGCAGTTTAGAAATTAGTTTAACCTTTGCTTTATCAACCTCAACCCCTCTCTTCAACATAATATGCCCTAAGAAGATCCCCTCTTGAACCATGAAATAGTTTTTCTCCCAGCTTAAAACTAGATTGGCCTCAATACATCATTTTAACATTCTCTTCAAATTATTGATGCAACTCTCAAAGGATTCTCCAAAGATCGAAAAATCATCCATAAAAATCTCTAAGAAATCTCCTAGCATATTTGAAAATATTGACATCTTGCACCTTTGAAAGGTTGTAGGCGCATTACACAGTTCGAAAGGCATTCTATAGAAAGCAAAGGTTCCATAGGGATATGTGAAGGTGATCTTTTTCTGATCTCCTAGGTAGATTGCTATCTGATTATATCCTGAGTATTCATCCAAAAAATAAAAATATTTTTGGCCAACTAGTCTCTCTAAGATTTGGTCAATAAAGGGTAAGAGGAAATGGTCTTTGCAGGTGGCTGCATTAAGTTTTCTATAATCTATAGAGATACACCATCTAGTGGAAAGTCATGTTGGCACTAGGTCTCCATGGTCAGTGCAGACAATCGTGAGTCCAGATTTTTTTGGAATAACCTGAGTAGAATTTACCCAATGGCTGTCAGAAATAGGATAAATGATGCTGGCATCTAACTATTTAATTACCTTCTTCTTGACTACCTCCTGCATGTTCAGGTTGAGCCGTCTTTACATCTCTCAGGATGGTTTGGCATTATCTTTTATATAAATGTAGTGCATGCATATCAACAGACTAATGTCTTTCAAATCGGCAATGGTCCAACCTATGATCTCTCTATATATTTTCAAAATATTTAGCAATTAATCTTCCTGCTCGGGGGTTAGGTCAGAAGCAATGATTACTAACAAGGTTTTCTCAGGTCCTAGAAACACACACTTCAGTGATTCAGGCAAATATTTCAGTTCAAGTTATGGTGGGGCCTGAATCAAAGGATATAATGGTTAATTTCTAACTTAGATAAGGGTTCAATTCTCAATGACCAAGATAGTGAATGTGATGGGTGAGGTGAATCAAGCAAGGCATTCACCTCCTGGACTTGGGTTTCTTCAATGGGCTCATCCAGAAAATCATTTTTTATCAAATCTAAGGAGGAATCGACTCAACTATCTCATCTAATAGATCCATTAGAGAACAACTTTCCTTCTTTTGATTGTACTTTGAGGTATTAAAAATATTGGTTCTCACTTTTTAATCCCTAAAAAGAATATCCATGGCTCTTGTTTTACAACTAATGTTGGCATTGGTAGTGGCTAAGAATGGATGACCTAAAATTATGAAATTTTGATTCAGCTCTTGAGATGGTTTTATATCAAGTATGAGGAAGTCTACTAAAAAATAATATTTTTTTATTCTAACTAGGACATCCTCAATCAGACCACATGACGTCTTTAGAGATCTATCAACTAGTTACAAAATAATCGATGTGGGTTTTCATTCTCCTATCCTAAATATTTTGTAGATCGAGGTTGGAAGTAGATTCACACTAGCTCCTAAATCTAATAGAGCTCGGTCAAAGGTGATGTCTCCTATAACACATAAAATCAAAGGAGCACTGGGGTCTTTCATTTTCTGAGGCAATGGGTTTAATAGAACTGCACTTTCATCCTCAGACAGCATAATTCTCTTTATAGTTCACAACTTACGCTTTTGGGTGCAAAGTTTCTTGAGAAATATAGTATAAGCCAAAACATGTTGAATTGCATTGAAGAGGGGTAGATTAATATAAACTTGCTTAAACAATTCCAATAGCTCCTCATTGTGTGCTCCTTGCATTTTGTGGGAAGAATCAGCTTCTAGGGTTGAAGGAAACGAGACTCTAGGTTTATGTCTCAGATAACTCATCTATTCTCTTCTTCCCATTGTCTTTCTTACTTAAATCGAAACCAGCATTAGTACTGATTTTGGGCTTAGGTTCTTCTATGCGGTTTGTCTTAGTACTAACTATGGGTTTTGGTGGTACAGCAGAAGGATTAGGTGTTTAAAATTTTCATTCAAAATATCGATGCATCGAAAACCCCAATGCCCAGAAATCCTTGACTATAATAATCAAAGTACAATAAATATAAATTAGGATAAGAAGAATACCTATAGCGCTAATCCCAATTTTCACAAGGCATCCAAGTGTCCATCCTCCAATGGTGATCCACATGAAAACTGAACCAAGGACAGCGCTCCTTCTTCACCTTGCTTCAAGAGTTTTAGCTACTAGAACTCGACTAGCCTTATACAGGTCAGATTTCTCTAAGAAACTTACTCCACCCTCTCAGAACCTCCTCTGAACTTTTGATCTTTCTTCTTTAGGACCCTTACAACCCTTGTTAGGACCAGATATGGCTTTGTCTTAAATCTCAAAGCCTTGTCCTAAAACTAAGATAGGTTGTAAGAAAGAAAAGAGAGAACGGAGACAAAATTAAAAACTCTTTCTGAATTACAATGGACACCCAGTGCCCCGATCAATTTATAGCCACTAGAGGGACACCAAAAGAGAGAGATGCACCTCATCCAAGAGGTCTATCTAATCTGATTATCAGAGATAAGAGTTCCTTCAAACAGAAGGACTCTTATCAATGATACGTCGATCAGCACCTTGCTCTGCGTGCGCGACCAGAGAAGGGATATTTTGCATCCCTTCTCAAATCAAAAAAAATCCTCAAAAATCCACATGGATAGAGGATTTAATTATAATTCTAGAACATATAATTATTAGATAAAAATTCTCACAAATGGATATGTTCTCACATCCTTTCACATGAAGTCTGATCACCACATATGTATGCATGAGGAGGAACTTATGGCATCCGTTTGGTATCCAGATAAGTCTAGAAAAATTCCAAAAAAATTAACAAAAATATTTGTCAAATATAAAATATTATCACAAAAATAATTTCATTTTAAAAGTATTTATTAAAGAGAAAGACTTTTTAAATCTTGGAGAGATGCGACGCTTTTGCGTGTGCGCGCGAGACTTCCTTCCTTTTTTTAATTTTTCTCCATCCCAAAAATTTCAGAAAAAATACATCTCATAATTTAAGATATGAACCAGAGGATGGAGAATGATATGGGCTACTAACACATCTTAATCCCATGCTAGAAGGACTCTTTTCTTCTGCCCATGCCAACACTTGTATGCAGAACCTGTTTTACACCAAGAGTCCTTCACAACTTGGACTCTTCATAGTTGGCGTTAAAATGGAATGCGGCACCCGAATTTGGGCTGCTTCTAGGTGGCATGATCTGATCCAAATATCTACTAAATTGGACTAGCTAATTAGCAAGGGATGAGACCAAATTGACCTCCAAAGGAGCAAGGGTTCCACACATGCTAGCATGCTTACTGGAGCCCTGATTGAATCCAAAATTTCAATCAACCTTTTTCAAAAGGATCTTTGATAATTTTTATATGTGTGTGACTCATTGGGTTCCATATCTAGCTGGCAGTAGGTCCAGGTGTATATTGATCAAATTTGATTATATTTCAATCTAATCGATTTAGATCAATCGAGCTAACCCGAGTTCAACAATTAGAATTTTTTCTAATTGGCGATCGAATTAAATTCTTTAATTTGATCAAAAATTTATAAGTCAAGATTGATGTCTAGCAATGTATCATAACTATTCAGAAGATATAGAATTTTGATAAAAATACTAAATATATCCTTTAGTGGCAAATTACCATACAATTCAATCCTTCGATCATCCTTGCACCCTAATCATATCAAACTCAAACACATATTCATATCGATTCTCAATTAACCAATGATGACTCCAATGAAGAAGTATTAGAAACTCTTTCTAATCTTTTTCTGCTTTTTGCCAAAAGACTTTTTCCAATCATCTAGGATTGAGAATACATAGGATGCGATCTCCTCTTACTAGGAGTGATCGATTCCATGTTGACCTACTCACTGTTATGATCCAAATGGTGTGCCCAAGGCCCAGGGGACCAAGGCTAAGGCCAAGGTCCATCATTCATGAGGGCTTCATGGAGGCTCTAGGGCTAGTTGGGCCCTAGGTTGAAAGGCTGTGGGCCTTTCAGGTACTTGAGGTCTAGGTTATGTGGGCCTCAAGGGACCAACTCTTTATGGGCCAGGTCTGGGCCCAGGATAGGTGAGATTAGGTTGAGTCATGGGTGTACATGGCTTGGATTAACCTAATCTCTCATAGAGTTGGTCAAGGGAGTTTTGGGTTTGGGTCACTTGACCCGGTGTTTATATATACATGTACTTGTATAGGTTTGATTAAGCCAAGAAAATAGATAACTCTTTCTCCAAGTCTCTCTCTCTCTTCTCCCTCTCTCTCCAGCAATTCTCCATGCCCCAGGAGCAAGAAACCCTAGGGTTTCTTGCGCCAGTCCATAAAAGGAAAGAGAAGAAGGGGAGGCGCTAGCCCCTTCCCCCTTGCAGCCGCCTACCAGATCTGCTCTCCCCCTCTTGCAGGAATCCAAAATTAGGTCTAGGATCTAGAATCTCTTGAGAAGAGGTTGGTACAAGTCCCTTCAGATCTGGAGTTGATCTGAGGTGTTTGAGGCATGGGTGAGATCTCCATCAACAAATCTACAAGAAAGGCTGCAGTAGGACAGATCTGCGAGGTCTGTCTCCATCTATCTTCTTCCCTATCTAGAATGCCCTGATTTGAGATCTATAAATTAGAGGACCTCGGTCCAGGTCTGAACTAGTTGGGTACTAGATCTTGGATTTTTTATAGGTAGTTTCAGAGGCGTTCTTCATCTGGAACGAAAGGCTGACGAAGAAGACAGCAACCAGGTTGATTTCGTCAAGGGCCTTGGATCGTGTCCAGATAACTCCAGATCTATTCGTTGCTAGTTCTGCTGCACCCAAGGTCCATGGGAGAGCCGGATCATGCTCCAATAGTTGGTATCAGAGCTACAGTGGTGAGGAAGCGGTTCCAAGCACGAGAAATTGAAGATCGCAATTGCTGAAAATTTTCAGCAAGGTACCATCAAGGTATATTCTACACTTCTTGATTTTATATTGCTTGTTTGACTTGGATCCAGTCATGGGCAGCAATATGAAGGTCAAGTTTGAGAAGTTTGATGGCAAGAAAATTTTTTCATGTGGAAAATTCGGATGAAGGATCTTCTGGTGCAAGCAGATCTGGATCAGGCTTTGGATGAGAAGCCTGAGGGAATGACAGATAGACAGTGGGCATCGTTGGAGAAAAAAGCATGCTCAGTGATCAGAGGATGTTTGACGGATGCGGCATTGTATTCGGTGCTAGAAGAAAAGATCCCGAAGGCCTTTGGTCGAAGTTGCACACCATGTACATGGGGAAGAATATGTGCAACAAGCTGATGCTGAAGAAGAGGTTTACAGTCTTCGGATGCAGGAGGGATCTGATGTGATTGGCCACATTCAGAGGTTGACCAGTTGTGCACGAAGTTGATGAATATCGGGGTGAAGCTGGATGAGGAAGACAAGTCCCTGTTGTTTTTGTGTTCACTACCTGGATCATATGATTCTTTGGTGACTACACTGCTCTACGGCAAGGAGACTCTGGAGTATGAGGACATGGTCTCGGTGCTGAGGTCGAATGAGCAGAGGGTAAAGTTGACCAGAGATCGGGCTCCCCAGGAGGGTTTGGCAGTAGGGGAGAGGACAGGTAGAGGCAGAGGCAGAAGCAAGTCCAGAGGGTGGTCCAAGTCCAGGAAGGGAAAGAAAGAGGTGAAATGCTTCAAGTGCAAAGAGTTCAGGCACTTCAAGTGAGAATGTTACTATGGAAGAGCAAGAAGGGAGAAAGAAGTGGCTCAGAATCAGTGAGTGCAATTGCTGGGCAGTAGGTGGAGGATGATCTACTTGTGGTATCAGATGGTCACAGGCATTACACAGAGGAGTGGACACTAGACTCTGCGTGCTCACATCACTACACACCACACAGGTCTTGGTTTGCGACATACACCAAGACAGATGAGGGATCAGTGACTCTAGGGACAATCATCCTTGCAAGGTGGCTGGAATAGGGACAGTCAGGGTGAGGATGTTTGATGGGATTGTGAGGACATTGACAAATGTAAAGCACATCCCGGAGCTGGAAAAGAATCTGGTGTCACTAGGCTATTTGGAGTGCAGTGGATACAGCTTCAGCAGTAGGGCTAGAAGCGGAGTACTGAACATCTCCAATGAAGCCATGATAGTGATGAGAGGCAGGAGGTTGGACAATAACCTCTATCGCATGGAGGGATCTGTGGTGACCAGAGAGTCTGATGCAGCAGCTGCAGCACAAGACCAGGAGGGGACTTACAGGATGTGGCACTATCGCCTAGCCACATGGGTGACAGGGGGCTGAGGGAGTTGAGCAAGAGAGGACTTATCTTTGATCTGGAGGATGGTGCTATAGGAGAGATCTGTGAGCCTTGCCAGATGGGAAAGCAGAGGAGAGTTCAGTTCAACATCAGTACAGCCACAGTGTAGCCCCTCTGGAGTTAGTACACACGGATGTGTAGTTTCAGCTAGGAATGGGGCCAGATACTTCATGACCTTGATTGATGATTTCTCAAAGAAACTCTAGATTTACTTCATGAGAGAGAAGTCAGAGGTCTTTACCAAGTTCAAGATTTGGAGAGCGGAGGTGGAGAAGGAGCACGGAGGAGTGTGAAGTGTCTGGGTCAGACAATGATGGGGAGTACACCAACAGAGAGTTCCAGGATTACTGTGAGGAGTGTGGGATCAGGAGACACTTCTTAGTTAAGGGGACTCCACAGCAGAATGGGGTGGCCGAGAGGATGAACAGAACACTTTTGGAAAAGGCACGGTGCATGAGGCTGCAGGCAGGGTTTCCAAAGAGTTCTGGGTTGACACAGTTGACGCAGTGGGTTACTTGGTCAATCGATCACCTCACACTAGGTTGGATGGCAGGCTTCCAGAGGAGGTGTGATCTGGGAGGACAGTTGGGCTGGGCCATCTACGGGTATTTGGGTGCACGTCCTATGTGCACATTGGAGCTGGTGAGCGGAGCAAGTTAGATGCCAGATCACGCAAGGCGGTGTTTCTAGGCTATCCGCGAGGAGTCAAGGGATACAGGCTGTGGGATCCCTTGGAAAAGAAGGTCATCATTAGTTAGGATGTGACTTTTGATGAGGAGTCAGTCCTATAGAGGCGAGCAGGCATGGAGGAGTAGCAGGAGCAGGAGGAGGTCCAGCAGGGCACTGCTGGACAGCTTACCTCTTTGATTTTGCCTCTTGTAGGTACTACGGGAGGACATGACATTCAGGTGGAGCACCTACCTAAGGTGTCTCCACAGGTGGAGAGGACTCAGATGGATGATCGAGGTGGAGAGGTCCAGCAGGAGTGAGCTAGATCGAGGACTGATATCGGTGTTGCCCTACACAAGCCAAGAGGACCATCAGGCAACCGAACCGATATGGCTTCGAGGAGATGCTTCATATGCCCTGGTGACAGTGAATGGAGACCCATATACATATCAGGAGGCTATTGAGAGTCAGGACAGAGAGCGGTGGGTCCAGACGATGTCCGAGGAGATGCAGTCTCTCCACAAGAACCAGACGTGGCGATTGGTGCAGTTGCCACAGGGAAAGAGGCCCATTGGCTGCAAATGGGTCAACAGTTGCAAGGACAGAGTGGAGCTGGTTGAGGCCTTGGGACACCAAGGTGGAGATTGTTATGATCCAGGTGGTGTGCCCAAGGCCCAAGGGACCAAGGCTAAGGCCAAGGTCCATCATTCATGAGGGCTTCATGGAGGCTCTAGGGCTAGTTGGGCCCTAGGTTGAAAGGCTGTGGGCCTTTCGAGTACTTGAGGTCTAGGTTATGTGGGCCTCAAGGGACCAACTCTTTATGGGCCAGGTCTGGGCCCAAGATAGGTGAGATTAGGTCGAGTCATGAGTGTACATGGCTTGGGTTAACCTAATCTCCCATAGAGTTGGTCAAGGGAGTTTTGGGTTTGGGTCACTTGACCCGGTGTTTATATATACATGTACTTGTATAGGTTTGATTAAGCCAAGAAAATAGACAACTCTTTCTCCCAAGTTTCTCTCTCTCTTCTCCCTCTCTCTCCAGCAATTCTCCATGCCCCAGCAGCAAGAAACCCTAGGGTTTTTTGCCGCCAGTCCATAAAAGGAAAGAGAAGAAGGGGAGGCGCTAGCCCCTTCCCCCTTGCAGCCGCCTACCAGATCTACTCTCCCCCTCTTGCAGGTACCCAAACACCAGGTCCAAGACCAAAATCTCTTGAGAAGAGTTGGTACAAGTCCCTCTCAGATCTGGAGTTGATCTGAGGTTGTTTGAGGCATGGGTGAGATCTCCATTAACAAATCTACAAGAAAGGCTGCAGCAGGACAGATCTGCGAGGTCTGTCTCCATCTATCTTCTTCTCTATCTAGAATGACCCGATTCAAGATCTACAAATTGAAGGACCTCAGTCTAGGTCTGATCTGATTGGGTACTAGATCTTGAATTTTTTAGAGATAGTTTCAGAGGTGTTCTTCATCTGGAACGAAAGGCTGACGAAGAAGACAGCAACCAGGCTGATTTCGTCAAGGGCCTTGGATCGTGTCCAGACAACTCTAGATCTATTCGTTGCTGGTTCCGCTGCACCCAAGGTCGTGGGAGGAGCTGGATCATGCTCCAACACTCACAACCTCCATATACACTCCACCATATCCAGAACACCCCGTACATGTCTTAATGCCATGCCTGGGTATGAACCAAAATATGAGTTTATGTGCACAAGATTCTATGGTGGTCTCAGGTCTAAGGATAACTTGCACAACTCCTACTTAGAGAACCATCTTTGACATGCAAGGCTTTCATAAGATATTCTCTTTTATCAAATCAATTCAGTATACTCATTTTTCAAATGAGCACCCACATCCTTGTATTAGTATCCCATACAAGTGGCTAGTGAGATCTGCCATCCTCTCCATCGAGCATACATAGGATGTGTCAGTCTATCTGAAATATTGATCCTCTACTCAATACTCCTACGATCAGGAATGTTTAAGATTAAGATTTTAGATTTCACTAGCATGACCTATTCATGTCTCTAAAATCATAGTCCTAATCTTTTGGTTCATCATAATCTTAGACATAATAAGATACAGCTAATTTGATGAATCAATATCTCAAATAATAAATATCATTTCGTGAGTTAAAAAATTATAAAAAAAAGTTCCATCACAACATACTTGTGATTGGCATATAGGGCACTCTTCTTTCAATCTTCCACTTGCACTAAAGTTAATCACCTTTATATCTCATACAATCAAGATGACGATTATATAGCTGCTTTGGTATGGCCTTAGTGAATGGGTCTATTATATTATTCTTTCTGTCTACTCATTCAAGGATAGCATCTTGTCTCTAACGAGATAGAAGCGTCTGAGGATGTGCTTGGATCTATAATGAGATCTAGGTTCTTTTGCTTGAATAATGGCCCCAGTGTTATCACGATAGAGTGACACTAGTCCTTCATTCTTATGAATGACTCCTAAATCTATGATGAATTTCTTCATCCAGATAGTTTTCTTAATGGCTTCACTAGCAGTGATGTACTCTGCCTCAATAATTGAGCCAGATACTATCTGCTGCTTCGAGCTCTTCCAACTCACTACCCCATCATTTAGGGTAAACACATACTCTGATATCGACTTGCTATCATCTACTTTCCAATGATTCTTCCTTGGATCAACTTGAAATCTGATAGCTATGCCTAAAGTATGAGCTACATTAGGCTTGGTACATAGCATGGCATACATAATTGATCCCATAGCCAAAGCATAAGGAATTTCATTCATCCTCTTTCTCTCCTCTAATGTCTTAGGACATATTTTCTTGGAGAGACGTATACCATGACTTGCAGGCAAGTAACCTCTCTTACTAGCCTCCATATTAAATCTCTTTAATATGAGATCTATGTACCGTGATAGGGATAAGCCTAACATCCTTTTAGATCTATCTCTATAGATCTTTATACCCAGTATATAGGATGCTTACCCAAGTCTTTCATGAAAAACTTATTCAATAGCCAAGTTTTGATCGATTGCATTATTGGGATATCATTCTCAATGAGCAGTATGTCATCGACATACAAAATCGAAAAGAGAACAGCACTCCCACTTGTCTTCTTATACGTATATGGTTCATCCTTATTTTTGATAAAATCAAATTTTTTGACTGTCATATCAAATTGGATGTTCCAACTTCTCAAAGCCTGCTTCAATCCATAGATGGATCTCTTTAGCTTGCATACTTGATTTGCCCTCCAACTTGAGACAAATCCCTCTGACTGAGTCATATAGACTTCTTCCTCTAGATTACCATTGAGGAATGTAGTCTTAACATCCATCTGTCAGATCTCATAATCGTAGTATGCTGCTATAGCAAGCAAAATCCTGATGGACTTGAGCATAGCCACTGGTGAGAAGGTTTCATCATAGTCAATTCTTTAGCTTTGACTGAAATCTTTCGCCACCAATCTAGCTTTGTAGGTTTTTACTTGGCCATCTCTCCGATCTTCTTCTTGAAGGTCCACTTGCACCCTACTAGGATCACACCCTTAGGTGTATTAACCAAGGTTCACACTTGGTTGATATACATCGAGTCCATCTCAGATTTCATGGCTTTCAGCTATCTGTCTGAGTCTCTACTCATGACAGCTTCTGAATAGGTCAATGGATCATCATCCTGAATGATGTTGATCATATTGTCATCAAATCTTGGAGGTGCATGATGCACTCTATCTGACCTTCGGAGAGAAAGTGTATATTATGGATGTCCCTTATCTTTAGGTACTTCTGATTGAGAATCTTCTTATGGTCCAACCATTGGTATTTTTGGATATATTTGTAGATCATAAACTTCAGTAAGTTCAATATTCCTCCCACTGCCTCCTTCATGGATGAGTTCATTTTTCAAGAAAGTGGCGTGCCTACTAACAAACACCTTTTATTCAGTAGATGGTAGAAGTAGTATCCATTAGTTTTCTTAGGATATCCTACAAACCTACACTTATCTGATCTAGCACTAAGCTTATGTCCAAAAATATTTCTGACATAAGCAGGATAGCCTCAAGTCTTAAGATATTTAAGATTAGGCTTCTTTCCCTTCCATATCTCATATGGTATGCTTACAACAGACTTTGAAGGCATCCTGTTTAATATGTATGTGGCAGTCTCTAGGACATTATCTCTAGAAGGATATTGGAAGATCAGTGAAGCATATTATGGACTACACCATATTCATCAAAGTATGATTCCTCCTTTCTACTATACCATTTAACTGGAGTGTATAAGGAGGGATCCATTCAGAGAGAATATCTTTATTTTTAAGATGACCAAAAAATTTATTGAATAAGTATTCTTCTCCTCGATCAGATCGAAGAACCTCGATATCTTTTTTAGTTTGTTTCTCGATCATACATTGATACTCTTTGAAATTATCAAAGGCTTCTAATTTATGTTTCATAAGATACACATATCCAAACCTTAATAAATCTTTCGTAAATGTGATAAAATAGGAGTATCCTCCTTTGACCTGAGTTGTTATTGGTCCACATATTGGGAATTGTGTCCTAAAATCAATCATTTGATGATTGAGTTCATCCTTGTATATGAATTATTGATTATTGAATAATAGTTATTCTGATATTTTTCATCACAAAGTGACATCTTCCTTGAATCCTTATACTGTAATGAAGTCTCTAGAACTATGCTAGTATACGATAAAGAGAGGATTTATCATATAGTTCTCAAACAAGTTCGTGACCAAATAATACATCATTATGGGATGATGATATTTATCGAGTGAAGATCGTTATGTGCCATATGGGTTGGTTGTCCTCTTAACCAAGGAGTGTGGTGACACTGGTATGGCATACAGGTGAGATATAAGGGTACATCATCACTGAATAAGTGACTGACCTACTAAGCATTCTACTGTCAAGAGCTACTCACAAAATATATGGGTATAAATATCCTTCAGATCTGAGATCACCATAGTGACTTGCAAACAACTCACTATGCTTTGGTGTCAAACATCTAAATTTTTAATGCAGTGACGGAAGGCTACTAGGTACAATCAAGTACTTACGAAGTCTGTATGTGGATCAAGATGGGATTGACCCCTCCAGATTATTGGAGTTGATGTATCACTGTATTTCAATTTAGTAAAGCCTTGGTCAGGATAATCTATGAGATAGATTTGAAAGGTTGAAATACAATATGGATGAAGCAATCTCGGTTGACAGTTAACCTGAGACCATCCTAAAGCATCCAGGGTCAAAAGGATGAATTATGTGGTAACCATGAGTATGGATTCTGAATATTCATTTACGATAATTCGACCTATCTGGACATCAAGAATCATTGCTAAATGATATCTCGATTAGTGTAGAAATTGGTTCCTGTGCTACTGACTTAGTGTTTGAACCTATGAAGTCACGCACACAAGTCAGACAAAGTAGGAAGGAATTGACCTATGTTTATATATCCAATCTGAAAGTACTTGACTTGATTGAACATATAAGCTAATTTGATTGAGAATTAAGTTATGGGTCAAACGGTATTGAATAGTTGACTATGACTAGCTAGTACTATACAGAGGTTCAGGTTCAATCCCGGGGATGAACAATTTCTATAAATGATCCATGGAACATATGAAAGATTGAATTTAAGTACTAATTAATTTTAGATTAGATCTAAATTAATTAAACTTAAATAGTTCAAAATTTAAGTTAGACTTGGTATAAAAGTTCTAAAGAGTTTAGGATTGACAGTCTTTCAAAATTATTTCGAACCGACATCGAATCAGACTTGAATCGAACCTGTTTTGGATGAGATATGAGTATTCCTACTTGCACTGAGAATACCCACTCATGAAGTATGATCAAAAATTGGTGTGATTCTTATTTGGGGCATCCCAAGTGGGTGTGGGAGTAGGTGCAAAGTGGATGTCATAAGTGATGGCAATTATATCTCATGTAGGAGTCCTTCTTTCATGAGTATTAGATCAATTCAAATCAAATTTGAATAAAGAGTCCTCCTCTCATTGGGTCATGAGAATCATCTATAAATAGAGAGGGTCTCTACCTATGGATGAAAGAGAGAATAGAATAGCAAACAAATCAAATTAAGAGAAGAGAAAAAAAGAGAGAGAAGAGAAAAAGAGAGAGAGACAGGCGTGTGAAGAGAGAGGTTCTTCATCTTCTACATCTCTCCCTTTGTTGCCACCTCCTCTCCTTGGGTGTGGATCCTTCTTGGGTATCCTACCTACTGGTGTGAGATGTCACATCATTAGATCTCATCCTTCGATTGATTGAGTTATGAAGCCAATTGGATTGGAGTTCATCCTGCTTTTCTGCGGCATCTGACGTGCATGCGAAGTAGAGGGTCTACATATCCAGGCCTCCGTAAAGGTTTATATCAGATAATTTGAGATTTGATCTCTAGTTCTACTATGATTCAGATAAAGATTTGATCCTTAAATAAGTAGAATATTAAAGAAAATTCTTAGATGCAACCTGGGCATTCTGGAGGGAAACTATTTTTTTCCCTTCAATTGGTATCAGAGTAGGTCTGAAATATATGCATATAAAATAAAATTTTTTATGACTATTTATATAAGATATAATTATATTTTTTTGTGTAACATTAAATCTCATTTATATCTATTTATATAAAATTTTTGATCTAATTTTGATTAGATTAGAGGTGCCTAATCAATGGTTGATTGAGGTTATTATAAATCTGTTATATTAGAATTCTGTTGTTGTTGAATTTTTTATGAAAATAATATAAATTAAAAATTTATTTTAAATATATTTTAATAAATTTTAATTTTTTTTTTTATGAAGTGAAAATTATTTTAGATTTAAATTAGATTCGTTTCGATGGATATTCAGATCTGAATCCTATCATAATTCAGCACTGTGCAAAAATAGATTTTACCAAAAATTAATTTCTTATGCATTCATATTTGCATCTAATTATTTTTTTATTTGATATCAAATCTAAAATTAGTATTTTATAATCAGTATAAGATAAGTTTTAGATTTGATATGATATATATGATACATCAAATCTAATTGAATTAGATGAAGAACATAATTGATAAGATCAAGGATATGCTCATGACATAAAATAATTTTATCAATAATTGTATGTTGATGTAATTATATATGAAATTAGATTTTAGATCTTAGTAGCCTAGTACTCAGATTGATGAGATCACCAGACCATCCGATCATAAGAGATTGAAGAGATTAATCTCTCTTTTGTCTATTCGATGGGTTCTCTTATGATGTGTAGGGGTGTCATTGTGATCCAGTTTCATGAAGAAAAAAAATGAATAGATTTTTATATATTATTTTGATCATAAATATATTTAGATTAGATCTAAAGTGATTTATAATTCATTATAATAGGAAAAATTTAGATATAAAATTATTTTAGATCTGAATTACATATTACATATGATGTAATTGATATTGATCTAAAAGTTGTCATGATACATGAGATGTATGAACGAAGTTTAGATATATCTATGTATGTTTAATTGTTAAACAATTATAAAAAATTATTTTCATGTATTGAAATATATCGTATGCTTCACTTGAAATTCTTATAGAATAGTTCTACAAACTGAAACACACGTTTCATACACTAAATTTTGAATTAAGTTTGAATGATCTAGAATTGAGAATTAAAGATCATTAAGACACCACATAATATGATGAGCAAAGGGTTAGCATGAATCAGTCTTTTTAATGGGTTAGACCTAGGGTTAGAAACATATATGGACCAAGTAGAAAAATTAATTAAATCTAATCAAGTGTTGAATTAGATTAGGTCAGTATTTCTCTAAATCAATCTCAATAGTTAAAATTTGATCAAGTTCATGTGTTTGACCCTAATAAATGGACCATGATCATGGCTTCGTGGTTGAGCCTGAATCTTCTGGTGTGCCAAATCGAAACTAATAAACTAGTTGGTGTCTAAGGTAAGTTTGGTAGATTCGATCAGATATTTTTAATTGAGAGCTATTCACCTAGATGCATCTACGATGAGTTAAGGAAGATCCCTCCTGCTGATCTCACTTGCCTGGCCAACATGGTAGATTATGTTTTAATTAGATTACTAGTTGATTGGTGCAGACCCATGCCATTAAGGTGAATCAGTGTGATTGATTTAGGTGTCTTTAGACCAGCTTATGTTTAATCCTTTACATAATTTGGTGAAGTCAGTGGAAGGATTTACAGCTTGCAGGTCGATTCTTCTCTTATTCTCAGATCAATGAAATCAAATCCTCTAAATTATTAGATCCATAAAGTGATAAAGTTATGAGATAACTTGGTTATTGCCTCCCATTAAGGTGTATGATAATGAGTCCAATATTTCAAATAGGCATTGGAGGTGCCACATGTCTGGTCTCTATTACGTATTGAAATTATCATTCATCATATGACCATCATGATGTACCTTCAGATCAATGCTCAGGTTGATCGAGCTACACTCGAGCCTGAACATCCGTTTGTTGGATACACTTGATGTGTCATGTTAATGGTTGGACCTAATCAGGATTTTCAGTGAAGATGCCACACGCTTGCTGAAGGGATGTCTGGGGTAAAATCCAATGCTAGAAGTTGTTTGAAAAAATAATTGGTTATGAACCTATCCATGGATGCACTAGGATTAGCCGAGCCACACTCGGGCCCGAATGCAGTCCGTATGGATTCTAGTACCTGCTAAGAAATTTATGTAATTTCTCGAGTTGGAGGTAGAGGCTACCAATTCATAAAAAATAGTGAGAAGACCTTTAGACTAAAGTCCATATCTTTAGGATTAAAAAAAATACTAATAATTCATATACCAATAGGCTAAAGTTTTCTCCTTTCAGTATGGCCAATACACTATCCCTCCGTTCGCTGTTGGATAGCGACAAGCTCACCGGACCTAACTTTAATAGCTAGTATTGAAAGTTGAAGATCGTGTTGGAGCATGAGAAGATTTTGTATGTCCTTACAGATTAGGCACTTGAAGAACCTGCAGTCAATGCTCCTCGTGCTACGAGAGATACTTACATAATGTGGCTCAATGATCGCACGACTGTGCGTTGTGTGATGAGGGCAGCTATGAACAATGAACTTAGTCGTAAGTTCGAGGATGCACAGCCTGAGGAGATGATTCAAATATTGAATGAGTCCTTCGGCATCTTTGAGGATGTGGAGAGACATAAAACCTCCTATGCAGTATTCAATGCTCGTATACAAGAGGGAGCTTCAGTCATCGATCATGTATTATACATGATTGAGCAGATTGAATGCCTTAGCAAACTTGACTTTTGTTACATGAACAATTAGGTAAGAATGCTATCATCAATTCGCTACCAAAATCCTACCTACCCTTTCTCAATCATTATAGAATGACAAATCTGTAGTAAACTATCATGGTTTGCTAGGGTTACTGCAGACTTTTAAGAAGGATCACCAGCTCCAAAAGGAGCTAGTGAATTTAGTGGGAGGTTCATCTACAGGGTGTCAATCTCTAGGAGAGGAAAGAAAAAAAATATGCAAAAATCTCGTGCCGCCAATCCCAAGCAGAGCAAACCGTCAAAAGTTGACAAGAGCCAGGCACAGTGCTTCTTCTGTAAGAAGTTGGATCATTAAGAAAAGAATTGTCCTACTTATATAGCCACCCTTGACCCAAACAAGCCTAAGAACAAGAGGAGGAGGCAAGTGGTTGATTCACAAGGTATTTATATGATAACACCTCATAATTTCTCTATTTGTGATACTACTACCTGAGTATTGGATATCGAAAGTTTTATTAATATATGTAATTCATTGCAAGGACTGCAGGTAAGTAGAAAATTTCAAGAGACGAGCAGTTCCTTAACGTTGGAGATGGAAGCTTTGTTCCAGTTCTGGCCTTGAGAACTTTGCAGCTTGTCTTCGAGTCCAGTAGTGTCATGTTAGATGATTTCAGTATTGTCCCTCCTTTATGATGAATTTCATCTCTGTAGGCCTTTTGGCCAAACTTGGTTACAAGTTTATAATAAAGGATGATTTTTGTGATACATTATGAATGATATACAATTATGAATGGATAATTAAAACATGACATATACATAATATCATGGCTTGTTAGTGTAATGTACACACCTAGTAAATATCTCAAAATAGATAATGTCAGCGAATCCTAACTTTGGCATTATAGGTTTGGTCATGTGAACAAGAATAGGATTGACAGGTTGATCAAGGAATGTGTCCTTGAGATAGATGATTATGAATCATTACCTACCTGTGAATCTTGTCTACTTGGTAAGATGACTAAGTCATCTTTTAAAAAAAAAAGATGAAAGAGCCAGTGATATCCTAGGTCTAATACATACTGATGTATGTGGGCCTATGAATATAAGTGCCAGAGGAGGATACTACTATTTTATTATGTTTACAGATGACCTATCGAGGTATGGGTATGTCTATCTTATGAAGCATAAGTCAGAATCATTTGAAATATTCAAACGATTCTATACTAAAGTAGATAAATAAACTGGAAAGAGTATTAAGATCCTTCAGTCAGATCGAGGAGGTGAATACCTCACCAGTGAGTTTCTGAATATCTGAAAGAGAATAAGATTCTCTCACAATGGACCCCTCCTGGAACACCACAACATAATGGTGTGTTTGAGAAGAGGAATCGAACCTTGTTAGACATGGTCCGATCCATGATGGGTTTTTTCAATCTGTCAATATCTTTTTGGGGATATACTCTAGAGACTGCCTGCTATATTTTGAATAAGGTGCCCAGCAAATCTGTTGATAAAACTCCATATGAGATATGGACTGGGCGTAAGCCGGTGGCTCTCACACCTTAGGGTCTGGGGGTGTCTAGCTTAAGTCAAGCATTTAAAGACAGATAAGTTTGGACCGAAGTCTGATAGATGCTTGTTCGTAGGGTACCCAAAGAAAACTAAAGAGTACTACTTCTATCTTGCTGTAGAACAAAAGGTGTTTATCAGCAATCAGACAGTCTTTTTGGAAAAGAAATTCCTTGATGAAGAGCTAATGCGCGTAAACTTGAACTTGATGAAGTTCATGAGGTGGAAGGACCAACACATACAAAATTAGGTTTGGTTGGTGAATCAAATCTGGAGCTAGTAGAGGCACCATTAAGGAGATCCAGTAGAGTACCACGTCAGTCGGACAGATACTATGATTTTCTGATCCGAGATGGTGATCCTATTGAACTTGATGAGAACGATGAGAATCCGATCACCTATATGGAGGCCATGCAAAGGCTGGACACTCAAAAATGGCTTGAGGTCATGAAGTCCGAGATGGAGTCCATGGAGATCAATAGTGTCTGGACACTAGTTGATTCATCCGAAGGGATAAAACCCATAGGGTGTAAATAGATTTTTAAAAAAAAAGAGGAGCAGATGGGAAGGTAGAGACCTATAAAACCATCTAGTTGCTAAGGGTTACCATCAGCATTATGGTATTGACTATGATGAGACATTCTCTCCTATGGCAATACTCAAGTCCATCCAGATTATGCTTGCTATCGCTGCACACTTAGATTATGAGATCTGGTAGATAGATGTCAAAACTACTTTTCTTAATGGAGAGCTGGAAGAAGAGGTGTATATGATACAACCTGAAAGGTTCACATCCACAGACGAGTTGAAAGTGTGCAAGCTGAAAAGGTCAATTTATTGACTTAAGCAGGCATCGAGGAGTTGGAACATGCATTTTGATAAAGTAATAAAAATGTATGGCTTCGTTAGAAATGGAGAAGAGCCTTGCATCTACAAATGGGCTTCCGATTCTATGGTTATTTTTTTTGTGCTGTATGTGGATGATATACTATTACTAAAAAATGACATTCTGACTTTGCAGAGTGTGAAGCTATGGTTATCATCACAGTTCTCCATGAAGAACTTGGGAAAAGCATCCTACATCCTAGGGATGAAGATCTATAGAGATAGATCTAAATGGTTGCTTGGATTGTCCCAATCCACGTACATTGACATCTTGTTGAAGTGGTTCAACATTGATAATTTCAAGAAAGGCTATCTTCTGATAGACCATGGAATTACTCTTTCCAAGAAGGATTGTCCGACAACTCCTGAGGAGAGAGAGCGCATGAGTAGAATACCATATGCTTCGACAGTGAGATCTATCATGTATGCTATGACATGTACGAGATCGGATATGGCCTATTCACTAAGGGTAGTGGTAGGTACTAGTCAGATCCAGGTGAGAAGCATTGGAAGATTGCAAAAGCAATTCTTAAGTATTTGAGAAATACTAAAGACCAATGGCTTATCTATGGAGACTCTGATCTGAAACTTATGGGATATACTGATTCTAGTTTTCAGTCAGATTATGAAGACAGTAGAAGCATGTCAGGCTACGTATTTATCTTGAATGGAGGAGTTGTTTGCTAGAAAAATTTTAACCAATATACTGTGGCCGATTTTGTATGCGAAGCAGAATACATTGCTACATCGGATGCTGCAAAGGAGGTGGTGTGGTTGTGAAAGTTTATTATCAAGCTGGGAGTTGTACCTTTCATTGATGGTCCTATCCTGCTGTATTATGACAGCTCCAGTGCCATAGCTCAGACGAAAGAATTAAGCCGCACCATCGCACTAAACATATTTTGTGCTGCTATCACCTAGTGTGAGAGATCATGAACTGAGGTGACGTCGAGCTTCAAAAGATTGACGGAAAGGAGAACCTAGCCGACCCCTTCACTAAAGCTCTCGCGATCAAAGAGTTCGATGATTTCAAATGAAAGATGGATATAAGATACTGCCCTGATTGGCTTTAGTCCAAGTGAAAGTTGTTGGCAATTGTATCCTAAAACCAATCATATGACGATTGAATTCATCCTTGTGTATGAATTCTTGATTATTGAATAATAGTTATTCTAAAATTTTTCATCATAAAGTGACATCTTTCTTGAACCCTTATACTATGATGAAATTCCTAGAACTATGCTAATGTACGATAAAGAGAAGATTTATCGTATAGTTCTTAAACAAGTTCGTGACCAAATGATACATCATTATGGGATAATGACGTTTATCGAGTGAAGGTCATTGTGTGCCATATGGGTTGGTTGTCCTCTTAATCGAGTGTGGTGATGCTGGTATGTCATACAAATGAGATGTAAGGATATATCATCACTGAACAAGTGACTCACCTGCTGAGCATTTTGCTGTCAAGAGCTGCTCATGAAATACATGGGTATAAATATCCTTCAGATCTGAGATCACCATAGAACTTGCAAGCAACTCATTGTGCTTTGGTGCTGAACTACCTGAATTTTTAATGCAGTGATGGAAGGCTACTGGGTACAGTCAAGTACTTACGAAGTCTGTGTGTAGATCAAGATGGAATTGACCCTTCTGGATTATTGGAGTTCATGTATCACTGTATTTCAATTTAGTAAAGCCTTGATCAGGATAATCCATGAGATAGATTTGAAAGGTTGAAATATAATGTGGATGAAGCAATCTCAGTTGACCGTTAACCTGAGACCATCCTAGAGCATCAAGGATCAAAAGGATGAATTATGCGATAACCATGAGTATGGGTTTTGGAATATTCTTTTGTGATAATTTGACTTATCTGGATGTCGAAAATCATTGCTAGATGGTATCTCGATTAGTGCAAGAATTGGTTCCTGTGCTACCGACTTAGTATTTGAACCTATGAGTCACACAAACAAGTTAGACAAAGTAGAAAGAAATTGAGCTATGTTTATATATCCAATCTGAAAGTACTTGACTTGATTGAATATATAAGCTAACTTGATTGAAAATTGAGTTATGGGTCAAACGGGATTGAAGAGTTGACTATGTCTAGCTAGCACTACACATGAGGTTTAGGTTCAATCCCAGGGATGAACAATTTCTATCTATGATCCATGAAACATATGAAAGATTGAATTTAAGTATTAATTAATTTCAGATTAGATCTAAATTAATTAAACTTAAATAGGTCCAAAATCCAAGTTAGACTTGGTATAAAAGTCCTAAAGAGTTTAGGATTGACAGCCTTTCAAAATTATTTCGAACCGACTTCGAATCGGACTCGAATCGGATCTATTTTGGATGAGATATGAGTATTTTTACTTGTACTAGGAATACCCACTCATAAAACATGATTAAAAATTAGTTTGATGCTTATTTGGGGTATCCCAAGTGGGTGTGGGAGTGGGTGCAAAGTGGATGTCATAAGTGATGGCAATTATATCTCATGTAGAAGTCCTTCTTTCATGAGTATTGGATCAATTCAAATCAGATTTGAATAAAAAGTTCTCCTCTCATTAGATCATGAGAATCATCTATAAATAGAGAAGGTCTCTACCTATAGATAAAAAAAGAGAATAGAATAGTAAACAAATCAAATTGAGAGAAGAGAAAAAGAGAGAGAGACAGGCATGTGAAGAGAGAGGTCCTTCATCTTCTACATCTCTCCCTTTGTTGCTGCCTCTTCTCCTTAGGCATGGATCCTTCTTGGGTATCCTACTTACTGGTATAAGGTGTCACATCATCTGATCTCATCGCTCGATTGATTGAGTTACGAAGCCAATTGGATTGGAGTTCATCCTGCTTTTCTGCGGCGTCTGACCTGCATGCGAAGTAGAGGGTCTGCATATCTAGGCCTCCATGAAGGTTTATATTAGATAATTTGATATTTGATCCCTGGTTTCACTGTGATTCAGATAAGGATTTGATCCTTAAATAAGTAGAATATTAAAGAAAATTCTTAGATGCAACCTAGACATTCTGGAGGGAAACTATTTCCTTTCTTCACCACATACATCTGTATGTACTAGGGCTAACAACTCATTCATCTTTTCTCCATATCCAGAAAATGGAGTCTTGGTCATCTTACCCATGAGACAAGATTTATAAGTTTCCAATGATTCATAATCATATGAGTCAAAGAATTCTTCTTTGTATAACTTGTTAATCTTTGACTCACTAATATGATCAAGGCGACAATGCTAGAGATATGTGACATTCACATCTTTTCTCTTTCTTTTCATATTTCTTTCAATATGAAAAATATTTTTATTGAGTCTATGAATTAAAATATTGTTATCAATATAACTACTACCATAATATTTATTAGAAAAAAATGGAGCATCCATTTTTCATTAGACTTATTTCATAACCTTGTTTTTACAATAAAGGTGTAGAAATAATGTTTCTAATGACTTTTGGCATGTAATAACAGTCTTTTAATTCTAAAATTTTATCCGAAAGAGATCAAGCATACAGATTTTTATAGCCTCTGTGCTAATGGACTCTCCACTTGCACCATAGAGCTCGAGGTCGCCTCTTTTTAGACCTTTGATATTCTGTAGTCGCTATAATGAATTACAAATATGTGATCTATAGGTGGTATCTAATACTCAAGTATCAGAGTCTAAGCCACTCAATGAAAAATAGGTTTGTATCATATACACATCTTTTGGTGCTATACTTGCACCCTACTTCAAACTTGTAAGGTTATTCTTGCAATTATACTCCCAATATCCAAACTTGCCACAAAATAAACAGCTAATATTCATATGGACATCTTTTGTCTTCTCATTATTACTGACCATTCCAAGGTCAGAAATATCTAGAATATTGGAGTTCTTCTCTGATATGAACTTAACTTGCAAGTTCCTCAATCCGTCCACATAGTTGGATCGGTCAATATATTTTTATTTATGGTGTTATGCAATGAAAATAAAAAAGCCATAATGTAGACTTAAATCTGTATAAATAAAAAATAATAATATAAGCAGACCTCCCATGTTTGACATACATAACTAGATGAGGACTTTTAAACTAGTTATGTCTCTCATTATTTTATCAGATACCATAGCCCTCTCCTATAGTAAATGAGAAATCCTAATATGATTTCTTAATGAGGTTGAGACCCTAATTCCTCAATGAAGCCTTATGGATATCACAACAAACCTTAATGAGTTCTGTTGGGTATAACATACCCCCCAGCCGAAGTTCGTGACAGGAGCGACCCTCTGGGGATTCTACCGACTTCCGACCTTCGGCGACATCTTTCCGAATCTCTCTGGCGGCCGAGCCTCCACAACACACTCAAGTTTTGCCGACGGATAAGCCCCCACCAGCGTCGATCGGATTCTTCACGACGGACGTACTCCACCTAAGTTTCCACGATGATTGACCACCTTCTAGACTGCATCCGGACTCCTACGGGCGCGGACTTCGCCCCGACTTCAATTGCAGGTAGGCTTCGCCGGACTCCGGGTCGGACTCCGTCCCCGACTCTGACTGCAGGAAGGCTTTGCCCGGACTCCTACGGGAGCCGGACTTCGTCCCCGACTCTGACTGCAGGAAGGCTTCATCCAGACTCCTATGGGAGCCGGACTTCATCCCCAGCTTCAACTGAAGGAAGACTTCATCCGGACTCCTACGGGAGTCGGACTTCATCTCCGACTTCGACTGCAGGTAGACTTCATCAGGACTCCTACGGGAGCCGGACTTCATCCCCAACTTCAACTGTAGGTGGACTTCATTCGGACTCCTACGGGAGCCGGACTTCGTCCCCGACTTCAACTGAAGGAAGACTTCATCCGGACTCCTACGGGAGCCAGACTTCATCCCCAACTTCAACTGCGCAGGTAGACTTCATCCAGACTCCTACGGGAGCCGACTTCATCCCCAACTTCAACTGCAGGTAGACTTCATCCGGACTCCTACGGGAGCCGGATTCATCCCCGACTTCAACTGAAGGAAGACTTCATCCGACTCCTACGGGAGTCGGACTTCATCCCCAACTTCAACTGCAGGTAGACTTCATCCAGACTCCTACGGGAGTCGGACTTTATCCCCAACTTCAACTGCAGGTAGACTTCATCCGGACTCCTACGGGAGCCGAACTTCATCCCCGGCTTCAACTGAAGGAAGACTTCATCCGGACACCTATGGGAGCCGGACTTCATCCCCGACTTCGACTGCAGGTAGACTTCATCCAGACTCCTACGGGAGCCAGACTTCGTCCCCAACTTCAACTGCAGGTAGACTTCATCCGGGCTCCCATGGGAGCCGGACTTCATCCTCGACTTCAACTGAAGGAAGACTTCATCCGGACTCCTACGGGAGCCAGACTTTGTCCCAACTTCGACTGCAGGTAGACTTCATCCGGACTCCTACGGAGCGGACTTCGTCCCCAACTTCAACTGCAGGTAGACTTCATCTGGACTCCTACGGAGCCAGACTTCATCCCTGACTTCAATTGAAGGAAGACTTCATCCAGACTCCTACGGGAGCCGGACTTCGTCCCCGTCTTCGACTGCAGGTAGACTTCATCTGGACTCCTACGGGAGCCAGATTTCTCCCCAACTTCAACTGCAGGTGAACTTCATCCGAACTCCTATGGGAGCCGGACTTCATCTCCGACTTCAACTGAAGGAAGACTTCATCCGGACTCCTACGGGAGCCGGACTTCATCCCCGACTTCAACTGCGTAGGTAGACTTCATCCGGACTCCTACGGGAGTCGACTTCGTCCCCAACTTCAACTGCAGGTAGACTTCATCTGGACTCCTACGGGAGCCAGACTTCGTCCCCAACTCTTGCTATAGGTAGACCTCACCCCGAACTCCTATGAGGGTCGGACTCCGAGCTCCTACCGCAAGCGACCCACTCCAAGCTTCCACTACACAGCGATCTACTTCAAGTTTCTACCATGAGCGGTCCGTGCCGGATCCCCACCGTAGGCCTTCATCCGAGCTTCCATTGTGGATGAACCTCCCCAGCACCATCCGACATCCACCGCGGTCAGCCCTCTGTTGAAGTCTGCGAGAAACCGAACTGCATCTGCAGAAAGCCTCTGACCGAACTCCTACGACGAGTAATCCTCGCTTGCCGCCTTAGCGCCCAAAGCACCCAACAGATCTACAGCATTCGAGCTCCTTTCAGATGGACAGCTACCTCTCTCCACCAGGCACCTCAACCAAACTTCGGTCGATAGGCCTGGACCCCTGGTAGGCCACAATAACGGCCACGACTCTGCTCCACTTCCTGCGACGGATCCCGCGCGGCTCCATTACTCCCTGACAGGCTGCAGTAACGGCCAGACTCTGCTCCACTTCCTGGATGGATTCTGTGCGGCTCCATCACTCCCTGGTAGACCATGATAATGGCCACAACTCTGCTCCACTTCCTGCAATGGATACCACGCAGCTCCTCCACTCTCTGGCAAGTCACGACAACGGACGTCCCTCCACTCCCTGCGACAGACTCCACGTGGCAGGTCATGGTGATGGCCATGATTCTACTCCACTACTCTTCATAACAAGCCCCTTCTGGCCCCGAACGGCGCACGCCGGATGACTACAGATGTCGCTATCAGTCTGTTGCGCCTTCCGCCTATAAAAGGGGGACCCCAGATACGTTATTCTCTAAGCTCTAATTTCTATCCCAAAAACTCTGCTAAAATTTTCATTCGAGCACTCCATTCTTGTTGAGGTAGATAACTGACTTGAGCATCGAAGGATCTTGCCGGAGCAACCCCAACTCCGATTTAGACTTCTTTTGCAGGTCCCGGCGGCGACCGCGACTCCCTCAACTCCAGCTTCTCCGATGCAGGCGAATTTTTGCACCAACAGGATTGGCGCTTGAGGAAGGGCCTGTGTCTTCGCAGTACCCTTGTTCTTAAAGGAGTGCTTAGTGGGACCGCCTCCAGTCTTCTTTTTCGATGTCCTCGCCTCCTTCCCCCACTAGATCTTCGCCCGATGCCTCCCTGCAAAGCATCCACACGGCGATCCACGGCCTCCACAGCTAGATCTCAGGCTCCGGCTCACCCCCAGTTTCCCAGCCTCCTCCTCCTCCTCCGACCATGGCGGTTGGCACAAAACAATTCGACCTACTGGTGCAGCAGGTCAGAGGCCTCACTGAAGCTGTGCAGGCCATACAACAGCAGCAGCAGCCGCAGGCATCAGTGCGACTGGAGAGAGCATCACCAGAACTCCAAAATCCGACGGTAGGATGGGCCACCTGGGCCAGCCGCCCCATCTTTCCCGGAAAGATGAATCTGAGGGTGGAGAGCCCTCAGTCAGATCATGATTCCATCCCTGGAAGATCTCTACCTCCATTCTGCCAGAAGACCCTTGAGACCCGTAGTCGAGAGGATTTCCTGGACCGAAGGCTCCGGGAGATGAACCGATGGATCGAAGAACTCCGCCACTCTCCCCCCACTTATGGTGAGGATATTTGTACTGACCCTCCCTTTTCTCAAATGATCATGTAGGAACCGATCCCGCCGAACTTCAAACTCCCTCAATTTGAAAGCTACGACGGGACTTCGGACCCAGTTGACCACCTGGAGGCCTTCCGGACAAAGATGCTGCTTCATGGTGCACCCGACACCATTCTATGTCGAGCCTTCCCATCCACCTTGAAGGGAGCGGCGATAAACTGGTACTCGTGCTGAAGCCGGGTACCATCTTTTCCTTTGATCAGATGAGCCACTAGTTTGTGGCTCATTTTGTTAGCAGCCGGCATCTCCGGAAGGGTTCGGAGTCCCTCATCAACATCAAGCAGAGGGAAGGGGAGTCCATTCGGGCCTACATCAACCGTTTCAATGTGCCACGTTGGAGGTCCGGAACTTGGACCAATCAGTAGCGATGGCCGCCTTGAAAGGCGGCCTTCAGAAGAACGACCTTTTATTCACCCTGGAAAAGAAGTACCCCAGGGATTTTGCTGACCTATTGGCTCGGGCCGAAGGATATGCCCAAGGGGAAGAAGCCTTCAAAATGAACGATGAGGGACCATGAGAGAACGGCAGGTGGGAGACTCGAGTAAGCCCGCAGTTGAAAAAGGGCCGAGAGAAGCTCAGCCACGTTCTCGAACTCCTCCCAGGCACAAGCGCATCTAGACTCCTCCTCGAGCATGCAGGCAGGGAAGCCCGGAGCGTCGGGCTCGGTGGGGCTCTCCCCCTGGAAGATTCTGTAGCTATGCCCCCCTCAACGTATCGAAAACCCAGGTGCTGATGGAGGTCAAAGAGCAGCTCCCAAGGCCAGGGAGGATGCACACGCAACCGGGAAGCACAATCTTAACAAGTTCTGCCTCGACCATCGTGACCACGGCCACGACATGGAGGAATACATCTAGCTCCGAGACGAGATCGAGGAGCTCATCCGACGAGGTCGACTCGATAGTTCATTCGGCACTGGCCTGAGGGTAGAGAAGATCGGCCAAGGGCCCTGCCGCAGCCTGAGCCGCTAAGGAGGGAAGAGCAGCCCAGAGATCGACCTCCAATTGGGATCATCAACTCCGTCTCTAGAGGACCTTGACAGGAAGCAGACCTTCCACAGCCTAGGGTTTGAAAACTTGTAAACGTATTGCGAACGATCCCGCTTTAAATCAAGATTTCTTTCAGACTTGCACATCTTTCCCTTTTTGGCATAGACTTGTAATGACAGGGGATGACCCCATCGGACAACAAAAACAAACCCCAATGTGGGCAAGGTCGAAGGCCCGATTATTTGTAGACCGGATGGGGGGAGAGGCCATACAGCGCCCATATGCGCCCCCACAGCCATGTTAGGGACAGGAGGAGAACCTCGCCCTAACATGAGCAAGGTCGAAGGCCCGTTATTTGTAGACCGGATGGGGGGAGAGCCATACAACGCCATATGCCCCCCACAACCATGTTAGGGATGGGAGGGAACCTCGCCCTAACATGAGCAAGATCGAAGGCCCGGTTATTTATAGACCGGATGGGGGGAGAGGCCATACAGCGCCCATATGCGCCCCCACAGCCATTTAGGGATAGGAGGAGAACCTCACCCTAATATGAGCAAGGTCGAAGGCCCGATTATTTGTAGACCGGATGGGGGGAGAGGCCATACAGCGCCCATATGCGCCCCCACAGCCATGTTAGGGACAGGAGGAGAACCTCGCCCTAACATGAGCAAGGTCGAAGGTCCGATTGTTTGTAGATCGAATGGGGGGAGAGGCCGTATAGCACCCATATGTGCCCCCACAGCCTCGTTAGAACAGAAGGAGAACCTCATCCTAACCTGAGCTGAAACCGATCACATCAAAATAGGGGAAGAACCTCATCTCGACACCAATTAAGGTCCGGCCATTCGAGACCCGACAAGAAAAAGAAGAAGGAGAGAAATGTGAAGGAACAGTGGCGGGCTACCCCAATGAAAAATGAAGGTCGAACTACACTAAAAGCACAAAGGACCTCATCTCTATGAAGAGGGAGGAAGAGAAAGTAAGATCTACGGTCACGAACAAAAGGCAAATCGACACGGCGATGGCTAGGAGCCTCCAAGCGGCATCGACGCCGAACCAATCAAAAGCACAAAAAACTCAGTAATGATCACCTAATACAAAGATGAACAAGAATCTTCGAACAACATCGACATCGCACGGGACAAAAATGAAAGAAGTCCGATGCATGACAATTCAACACGACGTACGGGTAAGTTAACAAAGACCTTTTCATTTCATTAGCAAAATATGTGTTACAGAGCCTGGAAGACCAAAAAAAAAAAAAAAAAACAACAACAACGCCAACAAACAAACAAGTGGTAAAAGAAGACACATAGAAGGACGAAAGACAAAAGAGCCCTAAGGGGGCCCGGCTTCCTTCGACTTCGAGCTTTCAGCTTCGACCCTCATCAGGGAGTGCCTTAAACTTTTGACTTCTTCTTCCAATTCCTTCTCTCTCATTAGCATCTCCATGTATCTTCGATGAACTCGCTGGCTTTCATTCTCTGCTCTCGATACCTTTTTCTCAGGACCTCAGATTCCACCTCTGCATCCTTAACTGCCCGCTGCTCGCATACCAGCTGGATCTTCAATTGCTACAGTTCTGTCTTCCCTCCCAAGGGCGACAGATAGCTCTTCTACAGTTCTTCTTAAGGATTGGAGTTCGTCGGAATCCCGAACTGGAGCAAACTGAGCCCCTTCAGCTAGCTGCCTTCGAAGGCCAGCAACCTCGTCGGTCGCCATCCTGAGCTTCCCCTGTATTCATCCACCTACCTGCACCAGCCGGCCCGGTACGCGTCATAGCTCACCTCGACATCCTTGAGCTGTTGCTAAAGGTCAGAGAACTTCTTCGACCATTTTCGATCGCAGTCGGCCCGAGTCGGAAGCTGGGATGAGCTTCCTTCCAACTGGCTAATCCTCTCCTGTGCAGCCGACAGCTCCACCCTGAGAGAACTGATCTTGGCAGCTTGAGCCCAAGATCGGTCGCTGGCATGCTTCTTGTGTTCCTCGAGCTCCTTCTTGAAGTTTGCTTTCCTCCGGCTGTACTCCATAATCCCCTTCACGTGGAGGTTCAAAAAGCGGGTGGCCTCCGCGGTGGCTTCAGAGTAGCTCTCCCTCAACCTGTGAAGCTCGCCATCCATCTCCTTCGACCTTTTTGTTAAATGATGAACTTTTCTCTTTAGACATTGGATCGTGGACTTCAGTGGAATCCCCTGTGGCAGAGGAAGTGCTTCGGCAGGACACTGCTATCGGGAGACAAAAGCGTCAAGGCGCATCTCATTGCAGAAAGCAAAACAAAAAAAAAGAGGGGGAGCAGAGTGGAGAAGCCCTCCAAAAGGAGAAACCCAATTTTATTAATTGAATATTTTTAAAGACAAGAGGGAGAGAAAAATTACAATAAAAGAAAAATACAAAGTCAGAGGTCTCAGACCTCTAAAATAGGAGTTGGGGAGCTCGGTGTCCCCGGAAGGGGGGCTACGGTGGTAGTAGCAGTGGAGAGGGACCGGCTTCGTCTTTAGATGCCTCGCCCAAGAAGCTGAGGTCGAGCTCTGAAAATTTTTTGACCACCTTCTCCTGGCAGAGCTCGAATCCTTTGATGAATGCTTCTTGGCCGAACTTGACGTTTAGGTCCCTCATCTCCGCAGAGGCCTTGAACTTCTCCACCGCTAGAACCCTGACCTCCGAGACCAGGATCGGGATCTGCTCTGCTAAATTTGCGACCTCGGCCTCCGCCTTCCCCACCGTCTCCTCCGAGGTCTACTTTTTTTTCTCCAGGGCCTGCTTTTCTTTCTCCAGGGCCTCTTGGAGGGTGAATACCTTGGCTACCTTCTCTTTGAGGTGAGCAACTTCGGCCCGGTGACTCTCCTCCGCCTGGATGGCATCCCTCCTCGCCTGGTTCGTCGCCTCGATATTGGCAAGGAGCTGGTGCCCGATCTGCAAGGGCTGCTAGAGGTCAGAATGAAGGTCGAAAAGCTAATTAAATGAAGGTGCGAGGGGAAGGAGGAAAGTGAATCTGTTTACCTCGAGAAAGGACCCTAGAGAGTCCCAAACCCACTGTTCGGGATCGGCGCGATCAATCCTCTGGACGACTTCGGGCAGGATGCAGCCATCGATCAGTCACTTTATCTGGTCCCTGTCATTAAAGGGATTCTCTCCCAGCTCTCCTTCGGAACCAAGGGACTCTTCGATGGTGGCTCGACGGCTACTCACCCTGCGGGCCACCGACTTCCTTCTCCTCCCCCTCTCAACCCCTGGCACCTCCTCGAAGCGAACCCCCGAAGTGGGAACCTCAGCGGGGGGACTCCTTGAAGATGCCCGGGGGCCGGTGGTTCAGCATCTGAAGGAACGTCGACCGGAGGGCCACCTGGGTAGGCATGGCCGAGCTCGTCTCCTTCGTTCTGGCTTTCTTTGCCGATTCGGAGGCTGCGACGCTTTTTCTTTTGTGGGCCTTGAGACCCCTGGCGAGCATCCGTGCTGCTTCGGCGTCCATTCCTAAAAAAAAAAAAAAAAAAGATCAGTGATGGGGTGAAAAATGAAGAAGTGGCATGCAAAAAAAAAAGAAAAAAAGAAAAGAAGAGCAGGAGAAAAGAAGAGGAAAGGAAAGATGGGATACTCGCAGGATCCAGGGGACTCAAGCGATGTTGAACAAAAATTGCTCCTTCAGAAGGTTGGGAAGGGAAGGAGCCGAATAACCAAGAAGCCTTCGGGCGGCCTGAAGGTCGTCCTCTCCCAGGCTAGGAGCCCGCGGATAGAGTCCCTTAGGAGCCCTAAGGGGGCAATCCCAGCCTCAAGGTCGGGCAATGGACGAAGAGGTACTTCCCCTTCCAGTTATGGATTGAAGAGGGAGCACCTTTCAGCAACCCCTTCTTGCCAAATTGGGGGGAGAAATACCACCAGTCCTTTGCCGAGGGGTGATGCTTGAAGGTGTAGAAATGCCTAAACAAAGAAAGAGATGGCTGAACTTCGACTACGTGACAAAGGGAGAGGAACCCTATCAAAAACCTAAAGGAATTCGGCACAACTGAAGCTAAAGAAATATCTAAGAAATGGAAAAGGGTGACGACGAAGGGCGGAAGCGGAAGCCGAGTTCGGCATGAAGGCCTCCTGATACAAGCAGAAATGGCCAGGTGGGGGGTGCTAGCCCGGTCGAAGGGACAGGAAGCTCCAGATCATACTCCGGAGGAACTCCATACTGAACCCTTATTAGTAGAAGTTCATCTGGAGTCAGAGAACAAGGAATGGCACCCGGTGCAAAAATCGGGTGAGGCCTAGCCCTAGATGTGGGTTCATCTACAGTGTGGGGGTTCTGGGGGCTGAGGCGGATGAACTCCTGGAACCACTAGAGGCGGAGGTGCCAAAAGATATTTCAAACAAAGACCCTAAAAATCCTAGAGAAATCAGGCGGGACAAGAGGTGAAAGGTTTGCGGAGGATCAAACCAGAGGAATGCGGCAGAAGAAAAATGGAGAAGAAAGGACACCTAGATGGCAAGAAGAGAAACGAAAGTTCCGGGACTAACCTAGATCGCTCCAAAGGATGCAGGGGGGCGAGGACAGGAATGACTCGAAGAATGCTTGGGGCCAAGATGGTTGCCAAAGAGGGTCAGAGCTCTCAGAGAGAAGGCAGACACCGATAGAACTCTTAAGCAGAATGAGACTCCTGAAGGCAGAAAGGCGGGTTTAAATAGACCCTGGGATCTGGTGCTATAATGATCACGGATGTCCCCAGGCCGACCTACGCTCGCCACATGTCCCACTCGCCACCGCAGGCGGCTAAAAGTGGCTGACAGCTGACAGAGCTATTACTGCACGTACCTGGGCCAACGCTCCAGTGAGAATCTGAAAGGTCCTTCGGATCGCCCCGATTTGAAAAGACTCCAGCACGCGCGCATTAAATGCCAGAATATCCGAGGGTGATCGTGCACAGGATTCAAGGGGACAACTTCGACTGTGAAAATTTTTCTGTACTTCCTTCATTCGAAACTCGAACTCAAAAGTAGGGGGACTGGTGTTGGGTATAAAATACCCCCCAGCCGAAGTTCGTGACAGGAGTGACCCTCCGGGGATTCTACCGACTTCTGACCTTCGGCGACATCTTTCCGAACCTCTATGGCGGTCGAGCCTCAACAACACTCTCAAGTTTTGCCGACGGATAAGCCCCCACCAGCGTCGACCGAATTCTTCATGACAGACGGACTCCACCCAAGTTTCCACGATGATCGACCACCTTCTAGACTGCATCCGGACTCCTACGGGAGCCGGACTTCACCCCCGACTTCAATTGCAGGTAGGCTTCGCCCGGACTCCTACGGGAGCCAGACTCCGTCCCCGACTCTGACTGCAGGAAGGCTTCGCCCGGACTCCTATGGGAGCCGGACTCCATCCCTGACTCTGACTGCAGGAAGGCTTCATCCGGACTCCTACGGGAGTCGGACTTCGTCCCCAGCTTCAACTGAAGGAAGACTTCATCCGGACTCCTAGGGAGCCGGACTTCATCCCCGACTTCGACTGCAGGTAGACTTCATCCGGACTCCTACGGGAGCCGGACTTCGTCCCCAACTTCAACTGCAGGTGCACTTCATCCGGACTCCTACGGGAGCCAGACTTCGTCCCCAACTTCAACTGAAGGAAGACTTCATCCGGACTCCTATGGGAGTCGGACTTCATCCCCGACTTCAACTGCGCAGGTAGACTTCATCCGGACTCCTACGGGAGCCGAACTTCGTCCCCAACTTCAACTGCAAGTAGACTTCATCCGGACTCCTATGGGAGCCGGACTTCATCCCCGACTTCAACTGAAGGAAGACTTCATCCGGACTCCTACGGGAGCCAGACTTCGTCCCCGACTTCGACTGTAGGTAGACTTCATCCGGACTCCTACGGGAGCCAGACTTCGTCCCCAACTTCAACTGCAGATAGACTTCATCCGACTCCTACGGGAGCCGGACTTCATCCCCGACTTCAACTGAAGGAAGACTTCATTCGGACTCCTACGAGAGTCGGACTTCATCCCCGACTTCGACTGCAGGTAGACTTCATCCGGACTCCTACAGGAGCCAATTTCATCCCCAACTTCAACTGCAGGTAGACTTCATCCAGACTCCTATGGGAGCCGGACTTCATCCCCGACTTCAACTGAAGGAAGACTTCATCCGGACTCCTACGGGAGCCGGACTTCATCCCCGACTTCGACTGTAGGTAGACTTCATCCGGACTCCTACGGGAGCTAGACTTCATCCCCAACTTCAACTGCAGGTAGACTTCATCCGGACTCCTACGGGAGCCGGACTTCGTCCCTGACTTCAACTGAAGGAAGACTTCATCCGGACTCCTATGGGAGCCGGACTTCATCCCCGACTTCAACTGCAGGTAGACTTCATCCGGACTCCTAAGGGAGCCAAATTTGTCCCCAACTTCAACTGCAGGTGGACTTCATCTGGACTCCTACAGGAGCCGGACTTTGTCTCCGACTTCAACTGAAGGAAGACTTCATCCGGACTCCTACGGGAGCCGAACTTCATCCCCGACTTCAACTGCGCAGGTAGTCTTCATCCGACTCCTACGGGAGCCAGACTTCATCTCCAACTTCAACTGCAGGTAGACTTCATCCGGACTCCTACGAGAGTCGACTTCATCCCTGACTCCGACTGCAGGTAGACCTCACCCCAAACTCCTACGAGGGTCGGACTCCGAGCTCCTACCGCAAGCGACCCACTCCGAGCTTTCGCTACACAGCGATCTACTTCAAGTTTCTACCATGAGCGGTCCGTGCCTGATCCCCACCGTAGGCCTTCATCGAGCTTTCGTTGCAGACGAACCTCCCCAGCACCGTCCGACATCCACCACCGGTTGGCCCTCTGCCGAAGTCTGCAAGAAATTGGACTACGTCTGCAGAAAGCCTCTGACCGAACTCCTACGACGAGTAATCCTCGCCTGCCGCCTTAATGCCCAAGGCACCCAACAGGATCTACAGCATCCGAGCTCCTTTCAGATGGACAGCTACCTCTCTCCGCCAGGCACCTCAACCGAACTTCGGCCGACAGGCCTGGACCCTGGCAGGCAACAGTAACGGCCACGACTCTGCTCCACTTCTATGACAGATCCCACGTGGCTCCATTACTCCCTGGCAGGCCGCAGTAACGCCATGGCTCTGCTCTACTTCTGCGATGGATTCCGTGCGGCTCCATCACTCCCTGGCAGATCACGATAATGGCCACAACTCTGCTCCACTTCCTGCGACGGATACCGCGCAGCTCCTCCACTCTGTGGCAAGTCACGACAACGGATGCTGCTCCACTCCCCGCGACAGACTCCACGTGGCAGGTCACGGTGATGGCCATGATTTCACTCCACTACTCTTCATAACAAGCCCCTTCTGGCCCCGAACGGCCCACGGCCAGACGACTACAGACGTCGCTATCAGTCCGTTGCACCCTCCGCCTATAAAAGGGGGACCCCAGATACATTATTCTCTAAGCTCTAATTTTTATCCCAAAAACTCTGCTAAAATTTTTGTTTGAGCACTCCATTCTTGTTGAGGCAGAAAATTGACTTGAGCATCAGAGGGTCTTGCCGGAGCAACCCCAACTCCGGTTTAGACTTCTTTTGCAGGTTCTGACGGCGACCGCGACTCCCTCGACTCCAGCTTCTCCGACACAGGCGGATTTTTGCACCAACATGTTCAAAGATAGAAAAATCTATCCAATTGCATCTCATGCAACTCTCAACATAATCTGCCTCTAAAAATACTCATAGCCTTGTGGATATCATAACAAACTATAGTATTTTTAGTTAAGTCAGACCCTTCATTTCTATACAGTCATATCTAAAAGATGCTGCCTTTGTGGATATCACAACAAAGTAACATATCCAAATATACCATAAAGCATATAATATGTATCAAGATAAATCCACATCAATCCCCATAGCAAGCCTTGTAGATATCACAACAAACCTACTATGATTTTTGATAGGATATTGACTAGGCATGAAGGAACGCATATGTAGTGTTCTAAATACTAAGCTACCTTCATTCAAGATTCGAACTAATCCAATTAGTCAGAAAAATATTAAGATTAGTGGGGGTCCCCTTGTTGCTTTTCTTAGACATCAATAAAATTGGCCAGACCAGCAATGGAACCATTCAAATAACCATCGTACTTGAAATATTCTTTAGACACCAATTGATTAATTAATTCAACAAATAGGTTAGCTACTGATTCATAACACTACGACTTAATATAATTTTATGAGGGCTTTAATGATCTCAAGCACATCCTAATTCAATCACAATGATGCACTATTATAGTTATATCTTAATAATCATAAAAACTAATCATGGCATCTATTCATATCTCTAAGATATGAAATCATAATTATTCAATATGACTATAACTCAGCATCTCAAGCATATCACATATGCATAAAGTTCTAATAACATGCATGAATATAAAATATTCTTTTCACAGTTCTTCTTCTTAGGACATCCCAATGGCATCCCTACGCACCATAAGAGTGTCCTATTGAATAGGAAGAGAGGGTCTCTGAACCCTACTTGCTCTTATAATCGGACAACCTGATGATGTACCCAATTAGAGTACTAAGCTACTAAAGAAAATTTTATACATGCATCGTGCATTTTGTATTTAAAAACATATCTCTAAGATATGTGAGGGTTTGGATATTCAATTGGATTCAACCCTTGACCCGACTTGAACCAAACCAAAATCTTATATTTGATCACAATCAAGACAAAAATCTAACCTCTGATTATATAGATTAAGGTAGGCTCTGATACTACTATTGGATTTTGGTGGTGCAGTGAAAGGGTTAGGTGTTTAAAATTTTCATTCAAAATACTCGATGCATCGAAAACCCTAATGCCCAAAAATCTTTGACTATAATAATCAAAGTACAATAAATATAAATTAGGATAAGAAGAATATCTATAGCACTAATCTTAATTTTCATAAGGCATCCAAGTATCCACTCTCCAATGATGATCCACATGAAAATTGAACCAAAGACATCACTCCTTTTACCTTGCTTCAAGAGTTCTAGCCACTAGAACTCGACTAGCCTCATACCGGTCAGGTTTCTCCAAGAAACTGACTCCACCCTCTCAGAACCTCCTCTGAACATCTGATCCTTCTTCTTTAAGACCCTCACAACCCTTGTTAGGATCAGATATGGCTTTGTCTTAAATCTCAAAGCCTTGTCCTAAAACTAAGATAGGTTGTAAGAAAGAAAAGAAAGTAATGGAGACAAAATTGGAAACTCTTTCTGAATTGCAACGGACACCCAGTGCCCCAGCCAATTTATAGCCACTAGAGAGATACCAAAAGAGAGAGATGTGCCTCATCCAAGAGGTCTATCGGATCTGATTATTAGAGATAAGAGTTTCTTCAAATAGAAGGACTCTTATCAATGATACGTCGATTAGCACCCTGCTCTACGCGTGCGACCAGAGAAGGGATGTTTTCACATCCCTTCTCAAATCAGAAACATCCTCAAAAATCCATGTGGATAGAAGATTTAATCTTGATTCTAGAACATATAATGAGTGGATAAAAATTCCCACAAATAGATGTGTTCCACATCCTTTCTCGTGAAGTTTGATCACCATGCATGCAGGCATGAGGAGGAACTTATGGCATCCGTTTGGCATCCAGATAAGTCTGGAAAAATTTCAAAAAAAATATCAAAAATATCTTGTCAAATGTGGAATATTATCATCAAAATCATTCCATTTTGAAAGCATTTGATGAGAAGAAAGACTCTCTAAATCTCAGAGAAATGCGATGCTTCTGCACGCATGCACGAGACTTCCTTCCTTTTTCCAATTTTTCTCCACCTCAAAAATTCTAGAAAAAATACATCTCATACTTTGAGATGTGCAACAGAGGATTGAGGGTGATATGGGCTACCACACATATCTTAATCCCATACCAGAAGAACTATTTTCTTCTACCCACGCCAACATTTGTATGCAAAACTTGTTTTGTGCCAAGAGTCCTTCACAATTTGGACTCTTCATAATTGACGTTAAAATGGGATGTGGCACCCCAATTTGGATTGCTTTTAGGTGGCATGACCTGACCCAAATATCCACTAAATTGAACTAGCTAATTAGCAAGGTATGAGACCAAATTGATCTCCAAAGGAGCAAGGGTTCCACACGTGCTAGCATGCTTACTGGAGCCCTGATTGAATCCAAAATTCCAATCAACCTTTTTCAAAAGGGTCCTTGGCTAATTTCTATATATGTGTGACCCATTGGGTTTCACATCTAGCTAACAGTAGGTCTGAGTATATATTGATCAAATTTGATTAGATTTCAATCTAATCGATTTAGATCCAATCGAGCTAACCCGAGTTCAACAATTAGAATCTTTTCTAATTAGCGATCGAATTAAACTCTTTAATTCGATAAAAATTTACTAGTCAAGATTGATATCTAGCAACGTATCATGACTACCCAAAAGATATAAAATTTTAGTAAAAATATCAAATATACCCTTCAATGGTATGTTACCATACAATTCAATCCTTCAATCATCCCTGCACCCTGAATATGTTCATAAGTATGAAATCATGTCAAACTCAAACATGTATTAATATCGATTCTCAATTAACCAATGATGACTCCAATGAAGAAGTATTAGAAACTCTTTCTAATCTCTTTTTTGCTTTGGGCCAAAAGATTTTTTCAAGTCATCTAGGATTGGGAATACACAGGATGCGATCTCCTCTTACTCACAACCTCTATATACACTCCACCATATCCAGAACACCCCATACATGTCTTAATGGCATACCTAGGTATGAACCAAAATATGAATTCATGTGCACAAGATTCTATGATGGTCTTAGGTCTAAGGATCACTGGCACAACTCCCACTTAGAGAACTATCTTTGACATGAAAGTAAGGCTTCCATAAGATGTTCTCTTTCATCGAGTCAATTCAGTAGATTCATTTTTTAAATGAGCACCCACATCTTTGTATTAGTGTCCCACACAAGTGGCTAGTGAGATCTGCTATCCTCTCCATCGAGCATACATAGGATGTGCCAGTCTATCCGAAATATTGATCTCCGACTCAATGCTCCTACGACTAGGAATATTTAAGATTAGAATTTTAGAGTTTTAGATCTCACTAGCATGATCCATTCATGTCTTCTAAAATTATTACCCTAATCTTTGAGGTTCATCATAATCTTAGACATAATAAGATGCAGCTAATATGATGAATCAATACCTCAAATAATAAATATCATTTCGTGAGTTGAAAAATTATAAAGAAAGTTTCATCACAACACACTTGCGATTGGCTTATAGGGTACTCTTCTTTCACTAACCTCCTCTTTTAAGTTTATATTTTGGCTAGCATCAGTACTAGCCTCTCTCACCTGGTCTTGATATGGGTTCTTAAGAATCCTACCACTTCTAAGCTTAGAAATGCTTTAGTATTCTCAAATTGAGAATTCTTAGGTGGGATATTGGATTGATGACTAGGTCTAGATGGTTGATGGATATTAGGTGGGTTGTTCCTGGGATTCAGTATCGATTGTCTTGATAATTGATCTGATTTTCTCCTCATGGTGGACTTAGCTAACTGTCCTATTTGTGCTTCTAGCCTAGCGATGGATTGCTGTTGGGATATAATTAGTTGTTAAAGTTGAGTAAACCTATCGTCGGCTAAATTGGTCTGTTGAAGAGGTGGGTATGATGGCTAATTATAATATGATGGTTGGGTAGGCTAACTAGGCTGACTTCTATTATAAGAATAATTTTGGTATTGAGATCTATTTTGAAAGTTTTGCATAGGAGGAAATTCGGTCTGAGCCTGAGTTTGTTGAGGTCTCTAAGAAAAATTGGGGTGGTTCCTCCAACCTGGGTTATATATGTTCACGAATGGGTCATTAACAGGCTTAGAGTAACCTTGGGTAGTTTGAACTTATTCTTAGATGAAAAGTGGAAACTATACAGCCATGAGACATTCACTCACATAATGGGCCAGGCTAACACAGATAGAATAAATCTTCTGATAATTAGAAAGTAATATGTATTATATAGTAGATTGCTGATCTAGGGCTAGAACTTGATCTAAAATCTAGATAAGAAGATCGATTTTATCAAATTTTTAAGCTATCAGGTTCAAGTCGGCATTAGAACTAGAGTCTGAATGTTTAGTTTCATAGATTCCTACCCACTTTTGGTGAGGAATTGATCTTTCATAGGAAGATAATGAAGCATGGTTGATTGAGTATTCACTTAATATTTCAAACAAGGCATAGGCTTCGTGCTTACTCTTGGTCATGAATGCACCTCCACAAGATGCATCACCATCTATCTATATTGATCTCCTAAACCCTCATAAAAGGCTTGAATAATTTATCACTTAGATAAACCATGGTGTGGGCATTTTTGAAGAAGTTCCTTATGTCCCTCCCATGACTCATGAATTTATTCTCCTGGAAGCTAAGCAAATCCAGTGATGGCTCACCTCTGTTGGATTTGTGCCCTAGAAGTCAATTGTTGGCTGACATATTTTATAATTTTAGGGCTTAAACTTGTACTTATAACTTTTTATTATCAATAAAAGATTTTTTCTTTTCAATCATGTTTGTGTCCATGATTTATCTTAAAAATTAACAAAGATGATTTTTATATATTCTTAAAGAGTTAAAAATTTGAAACATACTTTAATTAATGGTTAATTTCTAAATGCTCCCGATCAAAGGATCGTCACGGAGGATAATGATCAATCCATTCGAGATCGATGTATAGTTTACCTCCCTTGTGGCCAGATGAGTCTCAGATCTACAGTATAGGGACACTGAGATGAGGGTACGGATGGTTGTTAGAGAACAACTTACATTAATCATGACCAACATGAGAAACCACAAGGATGTCTACTCACTCATCAATAGTCTTCTCGATAATGCAATAGTGTGAGTGGTTCTTTAATCTGCGGTGTCATTGACTATTCGCAATGAGGCTACTGAGTTTGATTGTATATTTTTTTGGTCCCCAATCATTCGGATCCTTACTGTGTATGTTGGCTTCAGTAGGTTCAGATTTGCTGTTTGGAGTAGGATACACCTAGAAGGAATCTATTAACCTTGATAGAAAAGGAGAAGTTCTATGCAATTTGCGAGACTGAGTTTAGAAAATCTTTGGCCAAAGCAAGTGTGAATATAGGAAAAGAGTTTCCACTAGATTCACAAATGAACTTGAGTCGAGCCAATCTAACATATAACTGATAATGAGATCTGATGAGCTCTCCATGATCTTTGTCAAGTTAGGACTCATGATAGAAGGATTGAATCATATGATAACTACACCTAGGGATTCATACTTTCATTCTATTGGGTTGTCACTATATACTGCTAGGTGTCACAAGTAGATTGTGAGACTCATCAGGAGTTATCTTGATGATCAATGACCCTCAAAGGATAGAATTGAAGATATTTCAATCCATCGAAAAGAGTTTCAATGATATTGTAATGGAGATCACAATATATCTCACTATCAGATAGAATGAAATCTATGGGATCACACATTAAGGGATTTAATCTTGAATTATCAATTGAGCTTATGATATTTTAATTGGATTAGATTTATTGAAATCTTATTGGTTTTAAGAGAACCATGCTAGCACATGGTTAAACCTTATTCTTCTTGGACTTGATTGGATCAAGTCTATAGTATTGAACCTAACCTAAATCCATTTGGATTTAATTGGACTCTTAATTGTGAGCCCAAAAAGTTTTGATTAAGTCAACTAGTTGGCTAAATTATCTCCTCATTATCTCTACATTATCTCTTAATTATCTCTAAGTGGTGTGTGAATAGTAGGAAAGAAGGGTGACACCTACCTTCATTTTTGGTAGGACTAGGGGGTGCCAATCCCTTGGATATGGCAAGAAGGGCCCGCCTCCTCTTGTGGCTTGGCGTGGAGGAGAGAGAGAGAGAGGGGCCACACCCCCTCTCATATGTCAGGAAACCCTAAGGGGGTGCCAACCAACTACTTGCCTTGTATTCCATGGGATGCCCTATGTGCTTCCATAAGGGGTTGATTACATGCCAATTATGTCTGATTTTATTAAAAAAAAATTAGATTAAAAAGGTAGAGTATTCTTATGAGATAAGGATGTACCTTTTTAAGTTAATTGGATTCCTCTTTGAGTCAAGGTAAAGCCTATATAAAGAGAAGGTCTCTTAGGTTTCCAGTTAGTTGAATTTTGTGAAGCAAAAACTCTCCCTCTCCCTTCTCTATGCCTCCCCTCTTCCCTTTTCTCTTTCCCACGCCCAAGGGTTGGACATCCCACTCTTTTACATACTAAAGATGGAGGTGATCTTCTTCCAGAGTGAAGAACAAGGAGAAGAAGCTGCAGATCAAGGAGTTGATTCTGCAGCCTAGATCAAGGAGTTGATTGAGGTTCTAAAGACTAAGATTCTACATGGAGAAGAAAAATCTACTATGAGAAGATCGATTCAAGATTAATCCCAATGGATATCCGTAGAGGTCGTATACGTGTGCGGCTCGAGGACCTTCGAACGTAAGATCATCGATTGCAGTGAATTTCTACCCGTGCTAAGGTATTGAGATTTGATCTCATACTTATTTTAATTTTTAGATCGCATATATGTCTTTTTTTTTGGGATTGGGTAGGATTAGATATGATCTAATATATGTGGGGTTAAAGGGTTAATCCGATCATTTTTTTGCTACAATTATAAAGATTTTTGAAATCTACACATGCTGCCTACTCGACTTTCTAACAGTGTTATCAGAGCCACTGATTTTTAAAGACATACGTAATCTAATTTTTATCTTAGATCTAAAAATTTTAATAATTTAAAATTAATTTTATGTTGATATAAGATTATCCTGATACAGGGTTTACTCTCTATATTGTAAAGGTTGTTCTAGCATAAGATTGATTGATTTTAAAAATTATTTTAAAGTAATTAAATCAATCTTTTAGATCTAAAAATTTGCATATATCATATGTCTAATTTTAAGTTTAGATCTAAAATTAGAATGATTAAAGTTTACATCAAATTGATATAAGGTTGTCCTAGTATAGGATTTATCCCCTATATTGAAAAGGTTATCCTAGTTTGATACGAATAGATTTTTAAAAAGATATTTTTAAAATAATTTAATTATTATTTTAGATCTAATTATATATATATATTTGATAAGTATAATTTTAGTTTTAGATATAAAATTTGATGTATATGTGATGCATGTTTAATTTAGATCTGAAACTACATATATGTGATATATGACATTAGATTTAGATCTAAAACAGTTTCAAGATCATAAGCCACTAATGCATGCAATGAAACATAATCTAAAAATTATTTTTAGATCTAAAATTATATTATTATATATGGGTATGGGTTGAACAAATTAGGTCTAATGATCAAACTATAATTAAGGTCAAATTGATTAGATCAGGCTAGAACTCATTTTTGATTTTGACTAGTTGATTGAACCTAATTGATGGTTGATTAGGATTAGATCAAAGGACCTTAAAATCAAGTTATAGTTGGTCGCATCGATTCATATTTTGATGTGAGTTGATTGACTCAAGATCGAATTTGGCTCAGTGGTTCGGACCCATTTCAATAGGTTAACCTGATCGATTCTAACCAACAAATTTGATGTCTAAGGCAAGTATTTAGATGGTGGTTATTTAATTGGTTCCGCTATCTGACTTGATCAATTTTGATTGGTGTCTAAGAAAAGCAATGGGAGGACCCCTACACATCTTAACTTACCTGGCCATCTTGGGAGATTCAGTTTCATACAAGGTTACTTGTTGACTCGAGTTCACACATACCAACTAGGCTGGTTAGACATGTTGATGTGCTGACCTGAATTTAATTAGTCGGATGTCAAATCTGCTGATTTAGAAGAGATCTAAATCTAAATCTTCTTACTAAATATTAAGTCTAGAGATCCTGCATTATTGTAGAGATGCAGGTGCCTTCCTGATGTTGATCATTCTCAGTTGGTTACAATGTTTCGATTGCATCAAAAAGGTACAACCACTCTATTGATATTTGATGTCCTAGGATAGAGATGGGGTTGGGCTCAATAACTGTTAGGTAAGGATCCCAATGATGGCTTTGCACCTACTGGTGAATAATTGATCTGACTTAGCTAAAAAATATGCCAATAACTGTTACATGAGGCCACAGAACTTAGAGACCAAGCCCACTGCATTTGTATAGTGAAGCAATGGATAAAATATTGTCCACTCATTGATCTGTATTCATCAATAATTGTTAGGTGAGGTATGTATAGATTAATGTGACCGCAGTATTCACTTGAAATTGATTGCATATAGGTTTTTGTTTTTCCACCCGAAGAGTATAGGAGATTCGAAGAAATAGTGGGAGCCTTTGTTTATTTTTAAAATCTTTAGAATAAATAATTTTATAAGTATAAATACTAATTAGAAACTATTTTCTCTGCAGATAGCCATGTCAAGTTCCAACCCTTTACCCCGTATCCTCGATTCCAATATGTTGATCGATACCAACTACAAAAATTGGCTCTAGAATTTGAGAATTATTCTCAGCTCCAAAAAGCTTACCTATATCTTTGACCAGGAAGCACCTGTGTTACCTGCTCGTCCATCTTCTGATCAATGAGCCGCACTTGAGAAATAGATGGACGAAGATAACAAGGCAAAGTATTACATATTAGCATCCATGTCCAATGATCTTCAGCAACAGCATGAAAATATGAGGACTGCCAGAGAGATGCTGACCTACCTGCAAGAGTTGTATAGTGAGCAGAGTCATATAGCTCACTTTGAAGTCTTTCGGAGACTTTTTAGAGCGAAGATGCATGATGGACAGTCCATCAATGATCATTGTTTGACAATGATCAAGGACATCGAGGAGCTTCAGAAGCTCGGGATGAACATAGATAAAGAATTGTAGGTAGATCTGATCCTCTAGTCTCTTCCTGATTCGTATAGGCAGTTCATCATGTGGGAAAATTCAGTGCAGGGGTAAAATGATAATTTTAAAACTTTTTCAAAATTATGATTTTACAGTGAAAAATATTAATTAACCTAATTAATTAATATGAATTTATCCTACACTAGGATCTAAATATGATATATAGCATGCATGCTTTTAAATTTGAAATTCAAATTCGAACAGTAAACACTTTATTGTAATGTGTTCAGAACACAATACCTTTGTGGGGTAGTAGATCGCCGCAATCTGATCACTGTTGGAGAGTTTGATCATCGTGACGCAGCCACACAGCATGTCTGGCCTCTATGGATCATCCACATAAAGCTCCCGATCTGATCGACTCCTCACGAGTGCTAGCTCGTTGTAGAGCCCTTTTGACGGTGGATGCTGATCGAACTCCTTTGATCGATGTCTGTCGATTCTTCGGATACTTTGGATCATCAACAAACATGCTTGAGAGGATGTTGAAGATCTCCCTGAGATTTTGTGGGTCATGACACTCATAGCTCACTTTCTCACTTCCCGAACCCCAGGCTAAAACTCTAGGGAACTCATCGGAAACCTTGCACCCACTTTTTTTCTTTTTTTTTTTCTTTTGGAAGGATATGGACTTCCTTCTCACGCACAAGACTTCACACCCTAGAATTTTTCTTCAAAAATCTTCTTCTTCCATGCCCTACTCTTCTCCTCCTTTTATAACAGCGTCAAACGTCTTATCCAAAAGAAAGGATAAAGATGAGTAATTGCACATTTGAATTCAAATCAAATTTTGAATTCAAATGGACACCAACTCATCCCTTATCCACTAAAGGTGTGAGGCGTGGCTTAAATTATGCATGGAGTGATTTCATGAGAAATCTTTTCTCATATAATAAATGGGGCATAAAAAAAGGAATAAGGTGCAAAGATTGATTGCCCATTCAAATTCAAACTTTATTTTGAATTTGAATGGCCAACCAATCATCCTTATCCATTTATATGGCACATTAAAGTGGGGCATGGAGAGGGCTTGGCGTGAGGAAAAAATTCATGAGAAGTTCCTTCTCATGAATTCAAATGGGTGGAATGGAAGTGAGGTGGCACATGGAGATTAGGTCAAGGTGGTTTAATTATTTAAACCAACCTAATTGAACCAAATAAGTTAGGTCCAATTAGACTAATTTAAATCCAACTAAATTAGGCTTAATTAGGCTCAATAAAATCCTAATCAAATCAAGATTTGATTAAGCCAACCCCTGATCAAATCAGGGACCAAACCATCTCGACGATTAGGTCAACTCTTAACCTAATGGGTCAAACCCAATTCAATCCAATTCAATTGACTTGATCCAAAAATAATTACTCAATCAAATTGAGGTAATTAACAACCAAATCACTAATTAAACCTCTCATAAATACTGAGTCCAAATTCGATGGGCAATCAGGCATCAGAATTCATCGATATGTAACCCTGATCGAAAAGTCTCAACCAGTGGGACTCTTAACCCTGGTACCCATAATGTGTGGAACTCATGATTAGAGAATCCTGATTCTCGATCACTGAGTCCCAAACATGTAGGATTCTACACCAGCCATCAGATCAGATAGGAACCTCTAATGTATGTGACCCGCAGGTTCGAACCTAAGCCGGTAGCACAGGAACCAATTCCTGTACTAATCAAAGTGACCATCTAGCAATGGTACCGACATCTGGATAGGTAAAAGTTGCAATCACAACACTCAGAACCTACATGAATATGGTTACTGTATAATTCATCCTTTTGACCCCTGTGTTTAGGATGACTCAGGATTAAACTATCAACTCTGATCAGATCATCTGAATCGTGCTCAACTCAAACAGTCCTATGACTCCTCACAAGGACTATCCTGGTCAAGATTTTGCTAAATTGAAACATACTGTACACAGCTCCTAAATTGGAGTGGTCAATCCCATCTTGACACACGCCCGACAAGTCAAGTACTTGACTACACCCAGCAGCCTTCCGTCACTGAATTAAAAATTCAGGTAGTCCAGTGCCTAGGTGTAGTGAGTTGCTTGCAAGTCACCGTGGCGGTCTCAGGTCGGAGGGATATTTATACCCATATTCCATCGGAGCAAATTTGACAGCAGAAATAGCTCCGGAGTCATCACGTTCAGTGCAGATGTACCCTTACATCTCACCTGTATGCCATACTAGTGTCTCCACACTCATTGGTTAAGAGGACAACCAACCTATATGACACACAATGACCTATGCTTGATAAACGTTGTTGTCCTTGGTAACAATGTATCATTTGATCATGAACAGATTTAAGGACTAAACGATAAATCCTCTTTTGTCGAGTCTAAATAGTCCTAAGGACTTCACCACAACATAGGAGTTCATTAGAAGATGAAATATTTTATGATAAAAATATCAAAATATTTTTATTAATTCATAATTCATGTACAAATATAAAAATGAGCACAACCGTCAACAGGCTGACGATTGACTTTGGGACACTATTTCCAACAATCTCCCACTTGGCTTAAAGCCAATCGGTGCAGTATCTAATACCCATCTTCGACTTGTAGTTGTCAAACTCCTTCACTGCAATAGCTTTAGTGAATGGGTCAGCCAGGTTCTCCTCCCCGTCGATCTTCTGAAGATCGACGTCACCTCGATCCACAATTTCCTGGATGAGATGGTAGCGGCGCAGAATATGCTTCGTCTGCTGGTGTGCCTTTGGTTCCTTCGCCTGAGCAATGGCTCCAGAGCTGTCAGAGTAGAGCAGAACTGGACCAACAAGGGAGGGTGCTACTCTGAGCTTGGTGATGAATTTTCTCAGCCACACCGCTTCTTTGGCAGCATCTGATGCGGCGACATACTCTGCCTCGCAAACTGAATCAGCCACTGTGTGCTGCTTGAAACTTTTCCAGCAGATAGCGCCACCATTAAGGGTAAAAATAAATCCCAACACACTTTTGTTGTCATCATGATCAGACTGGAAACTAGAGTCTATAAACCCTATAAGTCTCAAGTCTGATTCACCATAAACAAGTCACTGGTCCTTAGTATTTCTTAAATACTTCAGGATGGTTTTAATAACCTTCCAGTGATTCTCTCCTGGATCAGATTGGTATCTACTCACTACCCCTAGTGAGTATGCCACATCTGATCGTGTACATATCATGGCGTACATGATAGATCCCACTGCCGAAGCATATGGAATCCTACCTATACGCTCTCTTTCTTGAGGTGTTGTCGGACAATCTCTCTTCGAGAGAGAAATTTCATGGCCTATCGAAGATAGCCTTTCTTGGAATTCTCCATGCTGAACCTCTTCAGCATAGTATCAATGTACGTGGACTGAGATAAATCAAGCAACCTTTTAGATCTATCCCTATAGATTCTCATCCCTAGGATATAAGAAGCTTCTCCCAGATCCTTCATGGAGAACTATGATGACAGCCAAATCTTTATTTCCTGTAATGCAGGGACATCATTTTCGATTAAGAGAATGTCATCCACATACAATACAAGAAATACTACTACTGGACCATTAGCCCACTTATAAATGCATGGCTCTTCTTCATTCTTAACGAAGCCATATGTCTTGATCGTCTTATCAAAACGTATGTTCCAACTCTGTGATGCCTGCTTAAGTCCATAAATGGACCTCTGTAGCCTGCACACCTTAGACTCATCTGTGGATGTGAATCCTTCAGGTTGTATCATATACACCTCTTCATCCAGCTCTCCGTTTAGGAAAGCTGTCTTCACATCCATCTGTCAGATTTCATAGTCCAGATGGGTAGCTATCGCAAGCATAATCCGAATGGATTTGAGCATTGCCATAGGAGAGAATGTCTCATCATAGTCTATACCATAACGTTGACGATATTCCTTGCAACCAGACGGGCTTTATAGGTTTCCACCTTTCCGTCTGTACCTCTCTTCCTCTTGAAGACCCACTTACACCCTAAGGGTTTTACTCCTTCGGGTGGGTCCACCAATGTCCACACATCGTTGACCTTCATGGACTCCATTTCGGATTTCATGGCCTCTAGCCATTTCTCAGAGTTGGGTCTCTGCATCGCATCCATGTAGGTGATCGAATCCTCATCATTTTCATCAAGTTTGATAGGATCGTCATCCCGGACCAAGAAATCATAGTATCTGTCCGGTTGACATGGTACTCTACCAAATTGCCTTAAGGGTGCTTGAACAATGGGCTCCGGATCTGATCTAACCAAATTTGGTTCAAGTTCAGCAACTTGTGTCGGTTTTTCCACCTGCCGAACTTCGTCAAGTTCGATCTTAGAGGCAACAGTCCCTTCACCAAGGAACTCCTTTTTCCAAAAAGATTGCCTTGAGACTGACAAACACTTTTTGCTCATCAGCTAGGTAGAAGTAATACCCTTTGGTCTCTTTTGGGTACCTTATAAAATTACACTTGTCAGACCTAGGTCCAAGCTTGTCCGTAATTAAACGTTTAACATAAGCCGGACACCCCAAATCCTAAGGTGTGAGAGTACTGGCTTACGTCCTATCCATATCTCATATGGCATTTTGGTTACAGACTTACTCGAAACTCTATTTAGAAGGTAACAAGCTGATTCGAGTGCATATCCCCAGAGGGAGATCGACAGACCAGCAAATCCCATCATGGATCGAACCATGTCCAACAAGGTCCGATTCCTCCTTTCAGATACACCATTATGTTGTGGTGTTCTAGGAGGAGTCCACTGAGAGAGAATCCCATTCTCCCCAAGATATATCAGAAAATCATTGGAAAGGTATTCACCTCCTCGATCAGATCGAAGAGTTTTAATACACTTTTTAGTTTATTTTTCTACCTCATTTTGAAATAGTTTGAACATTTCAAACGACTCCGATTTATGCTTCATTAAATAGACATACCCATACCTCGATAGGTCATCTGTGAAGGTTATGAAGTAGAAATATCCACCTCTTGCACTTGAGCTCATGGGTCCACATACATCAGAATGTACCAGAGCCAAGAGTTCACTAGCTCGCTCACCTTTTCCAGTAAAAGATGATTTGGTCATTTTACCAAGAAGATAAGACTCACAGGTTGGAAGTGATTCACAATCACTACTTCAAGAATTCCTTCTTGAGCCAACATGTTTATCCTGTTCTTATTGATATGACCTAGCCTACAGTGCCAAAGATAGACTTCTGACACATTATCTATTCTAGGATGTTTACCAGAGGTTTGAACCACATTAACAGGTTGTGATAGAAAGTAAATTCTATTATTAAGTTGTCCAACAAACATTGTAACACCATTCAAAATGATATTGCAAATATTTTCTTTTATTAAAATTGATAACCATTCATGACCAAAAGGCCTACAGAAATAATATTTAATAAAAAGCTTGGATAATAGTGACATTCACTCAGAATTATATTTCGAGAATTGATTACAAGGTTCATGATTCCTAATGCTAGAACTGGAACTTTGCTTCCATCTCCAACGTTCAGAAATCTCTCGCCTTCATCAAATCTCCTACTAACCTGTAGACCCTGCATCATATTGCAAATATGATAAGGGCTTCCGGTATCCAATACCCAGGCAGTAGTATCACAAATGAAAAAGTTGCAAGGTGTTATCATATAAGTACCTTGCTTCTTCTTCGGCCTGTTCGGTCCAGGAGGCAATGTATAGAGGACAGTTCCTCTTCCAGTGCCCCTGCTTCTTGCAAAAGAAGCACTCCGCCTGGCTCTGGTCGGGCTTGCGCTTCTTGGTCTGACCCTGTGCAGACATCCCAGCATGCAGCTGCACCTTCTTATTCTTCTTCTTCTTGTTCTTCTTCTTCCCTTTCTTAAAGGGTCGACGACCAGAAGAAGACCCTCCCACAACATTCACCGACTCCTTATGGAGCTGGTGATCCTTCTCAAAGTTCTGCAGCAACCCCAACAAGCCGTGGTAGTTCACTGCAGGCTTTGTCATCCGAAAATGAGTAAGGAAGGGGAGGAAGGACTTGGGCAATGAATTAAGGATCGCATCCTTACCGAGCTGCTCGTGCAGGGAAAGCCCAGTTTACTTAGGCTCAATCATTTCGATCATGTACAGTACATGATCAGTGACTGAGGCTCCATCCCTCATCCGAGCATTGAAAATGGCACAACTAGTTTTGTGCCTTTCAACATCGTCAGGCATGCCAAAGGAGTCGTTCAACATTTGAAGCATC
>NW_027332424.1:10822671-10843689 GCF_000442705.2 Elaeis guineensis
GGTTTGAACCACATTAACAGGTTGTGATAGAAAGTAAATTCTATTATTAAGTTGTCCAACAAACATTGTAACACCATTCAAAATGATATTGCAAATATTTTCTTTATTAAAAATTGATAACCATTCATGACCAAAAGGCCTACAGAAATAATATTTAATAAAAAGCTTGGATAATAGTGACATTCACTCAGAATTATATTTCGAGAATTGATTACAAGGTTCATGATTCCTAATGCTAGAACTGGAACTTTGCTTCCATCTCCAACGTTCAGAAATCTCTCGCCTTCATCAAATCTCCTACTAACCTGTAGACCCTGCATCATATTGCAAATATGATAAGGGCTTCCGGTATCCAATACCCAGGCAGTAGTATCACAAATGGAAAAGTTGCAAGGTGTTATCATATAAGTACCTTGCTTCTTCTTCGGCCTGTTTGGGTCCAGTGAGGCAATGTATAGAGGACAATTCCTCTTTCAGTGCCCCTGCTTCTTGCAAAAGAAGCACTCTGCCTGGCTCTGGTCGGGCTTGCGCTTCTTGGTCTGACCATGTGCAGACATCCCAGCATGCGGTTGCACCTTCTTGTTCTTCTTCTTCTTGTTCTTCTTCCCTTTCTTAAAGGGTCGACGACCAGAAGAAGACCCTCCACAATATTTACCGACTCCTTATGGAGCTGGTGGTCCTTCTTAAAGTTCTGCAGCAACCCCAACAAGCCGTGGTAGTTCACTGCAGGCTTTGTCATTCGAAATGAGTAAGGAAGGGAAGGTAGGACTTGGGCAGAGAATTAAGGATCGCATCCTTACCGAGCTGCTTGTGCAGGGGAAAGCCCAGTTTACTTAGGTGCTCAATCATTTTGATCATGTACAGTACATGATCAGTGACTGAAGCTCCATTCCTCATCCGAGCATTGAAAATGGCACAACTAGTTTTGTGCCTTTCAACATCGTCAGGCATGCCAAAGGAGTCGTTCAACATTTGAAGCATCTCCTGTGGTTGGACATTCTCGAACCTGCGGCTGAACTCAACATTCATTGCCGCCAGCATAATGCACCGAACGGTGGTGCGGTCATTGAGCGACTTCTGATAAGTGTCTCGGACCGTCCCTCTAACGTTCGGGTCTGGCTCCTCAGGTGTCGATCCATTACTACATAAAGGATCTGCTCATGCTCAAGGATAATTTTTAATTTTCAATACCAGCTATCGAAATTAGGTCCCATGAGCTTGTCATTATCTAATAATGACCGGAGGGACAGGGTAGAGGCCATAGCTGCATAAAGGAAAACCAGACCTCTATTAGTACATAAATTATAAATACTAAAGACTTAGACTTTAGTCTAAAGTTTCTCTCAGTATTTTTACGAACTGGTAGCCTCAACCTCCAATTCAAAGAATTACTTTAATTCCTTAGTGGGTACTAGAATCCACACAGACTACACACGAGCCCAACTTTGGTTGGTCAACCCATGTGCATCTATGGGTATGTTCATAACCAGTTGTTTCTCTAAACAACTTCTAGTAATTGATTTTGCCCTAGAACCTAATCAGTAGGCTTTGGCCTCCACTGAAAAGATCTGGTTTGGTCCAACCATTAACATGATTTGATTTGGTGAATCGGACCAATAAATGATCAGGCCCAACTTTGGCCGACCAACCTGATCACCATCAGAAAGACTCAAACCAAATTATCATATTATGAATGATAATTCCATTAGTCAATAAGCACCAGGCCTTTGGGCCTCCAATGATTATTAAACTAATGGACTCATTATCACTCATTTAATGGGAGGCTATGACTTAGTTGTCAATATAACTTAATCATTTTTAGGGACCTAATAATTTTTGAGAATTTTATTTAAAGGATAGATAAGAAGAAAATATCCAGCCAATTTCAATCCTCCCACTGACTTCACCAAGTCAGATTAAAAAGAATTTAATTAAAGCTGGCATTAGGAGCACCTAAATCAGTCAAACTGATTTACCTAATGACATGGGTGAGCCCTAATCACCAAGTGATCTAATCAAAACCTAATTCACCAGGTTGGCTCGGTAAGTAAGATCAGTGGTGGGGATAAGCCATTAACTCATCAGAGATCGAATCACTGCGAGTAGCTCCCGCTTAAAAATCACTAGTCAAACTGCCAAACTTACCTTAGACACCAACCGGTTCATTAGTTTTAATTTGATCAACTTAGTAAATAGGGTTCCACCGCATAGCCATAAATTAAGTCCATCTTGATCTAGTTAAAGACATGGACCCATTCAACTACAACTATTGGAGTTGAGTCTAGAGTATCCTTGACCTAATCTAATTCAACTTTTAATTAGATTTGACCAATTACTCTAATTTAATCCATTTCTTTAAGCTAACCTTAGGTCTAACCCAATTATGGATCTAATCCATCTAACCCATTGACCCACAAGTTTATGCAACTGTCTTAGGTCTTAATTCATAATTCTAGACCTACTAGACAACACTTAATTTTTTTAATTAAGTATTTGGACTGATGGATCAGGGTTTGGTATTTCGAAAATAATTTTTAAATTTGAAAGGTTTTATTTTTTGTTCACCAAATATGTTGACTCATTTCACAAATAGATCAGCACATTTCATAAATAGCAATCCTATTGCTAATTACATAATAGAAAATAACTTAATCAAAATAAATCATGAATATTCCTTTAGATCTTATCTAACACATTCATGATAAATTTCACAATTGAACCTTTACATCTTAATTCCTTTCGCTGCTTTATCTGCATGGGATATAATTGCAGCAGCACCCCTACCGCCATAAGAGACCTCATCGAATGGGAGGAGAGGGCCTTTAAACCCTGCTTTTCTCCTATGACCGGACGGCCATGGCAACCAACCCAATTCGATTACTTGCTACTTGGATCAAGTATATCTAAATATACCAATTTTAAAATTTAAATTTTAAATTTTAAATTTTAAATTTTAAATTTTAAATTTTGAATTTTAAATTTCAAACAAATTTCAAATTTCAAATTTTTGAATTTCAAATTTTGAATTTTAAATTTTGAATTTTAAATTTGAATTTCAAATTTGAAATTTTAATCAAATTTCAAATTTCAATTTCAAATTTCAAATTTTGAATTTCAAATTTTTAAATTTTGAATTTTAAATTTTAAAATTTAAATTTTAAATTTCAAATTTTGAATTTTAAATTTTTGAATTTTGAATTTTGAACAATCTTCAAAATTTAAATTTTAAATTTTGAATTTTAAATTTCAAATTTAAACTTTTAGATTATAACTTAATCTACGCATGCAAATATATATATCATATCTAAGAACCCGCTCTGATACCATTTGTGGGGAAATTCAGTGCAGGGATAAAATGATAATTTTAAATTTTTTAAATTATGATTTTATAGTGAAAAAATATTAATTAATCTAATTAATTAATATAAATTTATCCTACACTAGGATCTAAATATGATATATAGCATGCATGCTTTTAAATTTGAAATTCAAATTCGAACAGTAAACACTTTACTGTAATGTGTTCAGAACACAATACCTTTGTGCGGGTAGTAGATCACCGCAATCTGATCACCGTCGGAAGAGTCTGATTATCATGATGCAGCCACACAGTGTGTCTGGCCTCTGCGGATCATCCACACGAAGCTCTCGGTCTGATCAACTCCTCACGAGTGCTAGCTCGTTGTAGAGCCCTTTTGACGGTGGATGCTGATCGAACTCCTTCGATCGATGTCTGTCATTCTTTGGATGCTCTGGATCATCAACAAACATGCTTGAGAGGATGTTGAAGATCTCTCTAAGATTTTGTGGGCTCACGATACTCGTAGCTCACTTTCTCACTTTCCGAACCCCAGGCTAAAACTCTAGGGAACTCACTGAAAACCTTGCACCCACTTTTCTTTCTTTTTTTTTTTCTTTTGGAAGGATATGGACTTCCTTCTCATGCACAAGACTTCTCACACCCCAAAATTTTTCTCCAAAAATCTTCTTCTTCCACGCCCCACTCTTCTCCTCCTTTTATAACAACGTCAAACATCTTATCCAAAAGAAAGGATAAAGATGAGTAATTGCACATTTGAATTCAAATCAAATTTTGAATTCAAATGGACACCAACTCATCCCTTATCCACTAAAGGTGTGAGCATGGCTTAAATTGTGCATGGAGTGATTTCATGAGAAACCTTTTCTCATGTAATAAATGGGGCGTAAAAAAAAGGATAAGGTGCAAAGATTGATTGCCCATTCAAATTCAAACTTTATTTTGAATTTGAATGGCCAACCAATCATCCTATCCATTCATATGGCACATTAAAGTGGGGTGTGGAGAGGGCTTGGCGTGAGGAAAAAATTCATGAGAAGTTCCTTCTCATGAATTCAAATGGGTGCAATGGAAGTGAGGTGGCGCATGGAGATTGGGTCAAGGTGGTTTAATTATTTAAACCAACCTAATTGAACCAAATAAGTTAGGTCCAATTAGACTAATTTAAACTCAACTAAATTAGGCTTAATTAGGCTCAATAAAATCCTAATCAAATCAGGAATTGATTAAGTCCAACCCCTGATCAAATCAGGGACCAAACCATCTCGACGATTAGGTCAACTCTTAACCTAATCGGTTCAAACCAACTGAATCCAATTCAATTGAACTTGATCCAAAAATAATTACTCAATCAAATTGAGTTAATTAATGATCAAATCACTAATTAAACCTCTCATAAATATTGAGTCCAAATTCGATGGGCAATCAGGCATCAGAATTCATCGATATGTAATCCTGATCGAAAAGTCCCAACCAGTGGGACTCTTGACCCCGATACCCATAATGTGTGAAACTCATGATCAGAGAATCCTGATTCTCGATCACTGAGTCCCAAATATGTAGAATTCTACACCAGCCATCAGATCAGATAGGAACCTCTAATGTGTGTGACTCCGCAGGTTCGAACCTAAGCCGGTAGCACAGGAACCAATTCCTGTACTAATCGAAGTGACCATCTAGCAATGGTACCTGACATCTGGATAGGTCAAAAAGTCACAATCACAATACTCAGAACCTACATGAATATGGTTACTGTATAATTCATCCTTTTGACCCCTGTGTTTAGGACGACTCAGGGTTAAACTGTCAACCCTGATCAGATCATCCGAATCGTGCTCAACTCAAACAGTCCTGTGACTCCTCACAAGGACTACCCTGGCCAAGGTTTTGCTAAATTGAAACATGACTGTACACAGCTTCTAAACTGGAGTGGTCAATTCCATCTTGACATACGTGCCGACAAGTCAAGTACTTGACTACACCCAGCAGCCTTCCGTCACTGAATTAAAAATTTAGGTAGTCCAGTGTCTAAGTGCAGTGAGTTGCTTGCAAGTCACCGTGGCGGTCTCAGGTCGGAGGGATATTTATACCCACATTCCATCGGAGTAAATCTTGACAGCAGAAATAGCTCCAGAGTCGATCACGTTCTGTGCAGATGTACCCTTACATCTCACCTGTATGCCATACTAGTGTCTCGACACTCATTGGTTAAGAGGACAACCAACCTATATGGCACACAACGACCTATGCTTGATAAACATTATCGTCCTTGGTAACAACATATCATTTGGTCGTGAACAGATTTAAGGACTAAACGACAAATCCTCCTTTGTCGAGTCTAAATAGTCCTAAGGACTTCATCACAATATAGGAGTTCATTAGAAGATGAAAATTTTGTGATGAAAAATATCAAAATATTTTTATTAATTCATAATTCATGTACAAATACAAAAATGAGCACAACCGTCAACAGGCTGACGATTGGCTTTGGGACACTATTCCCAATACATCATGATTACCATATGAACAAAATTGATAGTACTTTATTTGAATTAGTGAATATGCTGGTAACAGTAAAGGGCACCTTGAAAAGTTCAAAGGTACAGTTCTGGCTATGGAGCGAGCTTCCTCCAAAAAAAAACTTCTTTCAAGAAGAAAAAGAAGCCTATGAAGAAGCAGAAGAATGATGCCAAGCCCAAGAAGCAGGTTCTGAAGAAGGCCGATGATAAAGGAAAGTGTTTTCATTGCAACATCAAAGGTCACTGGAGAAAGAACTGTCCGGCCTACCTGGCGACTATCAAGAGTAAGAAGAAGGATGGACCTTCTGAAGGTACATTGAATTACTCATTATTGAAACTAATCTAACAGTTTTTTTTCTTCTAGTTGGTTTCTTGATTCTATTTCAAGTGCTTTTTTGAGTACTTCTATGCAGGTCTTGAAGAAGTAAGGAGGCTGAGGGAAGGTGAGATCATTCTCCAAATCGGCAATGGAGCAAGGGTTGCTGTTGTGACCATCAAAACCTACCCTCTGCGATTATCTTTAGGACTTAGTTTAATTTTAAAAGATTGCTATTATGTACCTGCAGTCAGTAAAAATTTAATTTTCATCTCTGTGCTGGTACAAAATAATTATAATTTTTATTTCAATAAAGATATGTATTCAATTTATTTCAGAAATAAAATTATTGCACATGCTTTCTTGATTGACGTCTTTATCATTTACATATGATGTGAGTGTAAATATTAACGAGCAAATTTGAATGCCACAGGATCTAAGAGACCTAGAGATAGGATTAAGCAAAAATATCTGTGGCACCTTAGACTAGATCATATTGGAGAGGACAGACTCAACAAACTAGAGAAAGATGGTCTTCTCAGATCGTTGACTTTTGAGTCTTATCTAGCTTATGAATCGTGTCTTCAAGAAAAAATGATCAAGCTGCCTTTTATGGGACAAGGAGAAAGGGCCACTAAGATATTAGCCCTGGTATACACTGATGTGTGTAGTCCATTCGATGTACATGCCAGGGGTGGCTATATCTACTTCATAACTTTTATCGATAATTATTTATGGTATGGATTTGTGTATTTGATACACTGAAAGTCTGAAGTCTTTGAAAAGTTCATAGAGTTCAAACATGAAGTAGAAAAATAAATCAAAAAACTCATAAAGGTTCTTCGATCAAATCGAGGAGGAGAATACCTTAGTAGAGAATTTCGGACCTATCTCAAGGATAATGATATAGTCTCATAGTGGACACCTCCAGGGATGCCTCAGCTCAATGGATATCTGAAAGGAGGAATCAGACCCTAGTAGATATGATCCAATCCATAATGAGATTCACAGACCTTCCTATCTTTCTTTGGGGACATGCATTGCTTTCTATGATTCATCTTTTGAATTGAGTTCTCTCTAAATTCATTCCTACCACACCATATGGGTTATGTTATGGTAAGAAACCAACTCTTGGGATCTTCAAGATTTGAAGATGTCCAACCCATGTCAAGCGACAGCAGATGGATAAGTTAGAGGCTAGGTCCTTTAGGGCTCACTTTATAGGATATCCTAAAGAAATCATGGGATACTACTTCTATCTTTCTGAAGATCACAACATGATTGTGAGCCATCATATTATCTTCTTAGAAAAAGTGTTTATCCAAAATGGAAGCAGTGGGAGGAAGATTGAGCTCGAAAAAAAAATCTCTGAGGAGCATCGAGTCCAAGAACAGGAACCCAATAATGAGTCAATAAATGTGATACTTTCTCCACCTCATAGATCAAATAGGATCTCTCATCTTTCTGAAAGATACTTAGGTATTCTTATAGAGAATTTAAAGCAAGCATTCTTTGTGAGAGATAGGGACATTAGGAATGATCCCAAAACCTACGATGAGGTAATGTTAGATATAGACTCTGAAAAATAGATGGAAGCTATGAAGTCAGAAATTGATTCCATACATTCCAACCAGATTTGGTCTTTAGTAGATCCACCTGAGGGTATTGTACCTATTGTATGTAAATGAATTTACAAAAAAAAAATTAGGTCAGATGGTAAGGTAGAGACCTATAAGGTAAGACTAGTCATGAAAGGTTATAGTCAACACAAAGGCCTTGACATCATGAAACCTTTTCGCCCGTGATTATGCTGAAATCTATTCATACTCTACTTGCGATAGCAGCTTTTCATGATTATGAAATTTGACAAATGGATGTAAAAACTATCTTTCTAAATAGATATTTTAAGGAAGATATCTATATGGAGTAGTCTTTGAGTTTCACATCCAGTGATAGTGATCACAAGGTCTGCAAGCTGAAAGATCCATATATGGACTCAAGCAAGCATCTCGGAGCTGGAGTACTCACTTTAATGATGTGATCAAAATATTGATTTCATTAAAAATAGAAGCCATATGTGTACAAAAAGATCAGCAGGAGTGCTATCACATTCCTCGTATTATATGTGGATGATATCTTCCAGATAGGGAATGATATTCCCATACTGACATCGATCAAAGTATGATTGTCGAAGGAGTTCACCATGAAAAACCTAAGAGAAGCTTCCTACATTCTCGGTATAAAGGTCTATAGAGAGATCTAAAAGAATGATGGGACTTTACAGTGAATATATATAGAGGAGGTGCTGAAGAGGTTCAGCATGAAAAACTCCAAAAGGGATCTTTTGCCCCTTAGATATGGCATTCATCTCTCCAACAAGATGTGTCCTGATACACCTGAAGAGATCCAATGCATGAGCAAGATCCCATATGCTTCATAATAGGGAGCCTCAAGTATGCCATGTTATGTACACGTCCTGATATAGCCCTTGCCATGAGTGTCACGAGCAGATATCAGACAAATCCAGGTGAAGAATACTAGATTACTGTTAAAAATATTCTTAAGTACTTAAGAAGGACTAAGAATTTATTGTTAGTCTTTGATGGAGGATCGAAGTTGAAAGTTGAGGGATACATCGATTCAGACTTTATGACTGATGTTGATGATAGAAAGTCTATATCAGGATGTATCTTCTTATGTAATGGTGGTGCGATTAGCTGAAAAAGTTTCAAGTAGTCGATCATTACAAATTTAACCATGAAAGTGAGTACATCGCCGCCTTTGAAGCTGGTAAGGAAGCCTTTTGGTTTAAGAAGTTTGTTGTGGAGCTGGATGTGATGCTATCAAATGCCATTGCACTACACTACGATAACAAAGATGCCATAGCCCTTGCTAAGGAGTCCAGGTCTCACCAAAAGTCCAAACATATAGAGTGGCAGTTTCACATTATACATGAATATCTCAGGAAGAAGTTTGTCGAGGTGTAGAGAGTTGACTTTGCGCTAAACATGATGGATCTGCTGACCAAGCCTCTCAGCCAGTAGAAGATCGAAGCTCACCTTGAGAAGATGGATCTTTGGTATACGGCCAATTAGCTTTAGGTCAAGTGGGAGCTTGTTGGATTTGTGCCCTAAAAGCCAATTGTTGGCAGACACATTTTATAATTCTAGAGTTTAAACTTATACTTGTAATTTTTTATTATCAATAAAAGATTTTTTCTTTCCAATCATGTTTATGTGTCCATGATTTATTCTAAAAATTAACAAAGATGATTTTTATATATTTGAGACATACATTAATTTGTAGTTAATTTCTAAATACTTTCGATCAAAGGATCGTCACGGAGGACAGTGATCAATCCATTCGAGATCGATGCACAGTTTATCACCCTTGTGTGTAGATGAGTCTCGAGTCTGTAGTATAGGGACACTGGGTGAGGGTGTGGATAGTTGTTAGAGAATAACTTACACTGAGCGTGACCAATATGAGAAACCACTTGGATGTCTACTCACTTATCAATGATCTTCTCGATGTTGCAGTAGTGTGAGTGATCCTCTGACCTACGGTGTCATTAGCTATTCACAGTAAGGCTACTGAGTTTGACTGTACGTTTCTTTGGTCCCTAATCATTCAAGTCTTTGCTATGTATGTTGGCTTCAGTAGGTTCAGGTTCACTATTTGGAGTAGGATACACCTAGAAGGAATATATCGATCTTGGTAGAAAAGGAGAAGTCCTATGCGATTTGCGAGACTGAGTTCAAAAAGTCTTTGGCAAAGCAAGTGTGAATACTAAAAAATAATTTTTATGAAATTCATAAATGAACTCGAGTCAAGCCAATCTAGCATATGACAGACAATGAGATCTGACGAGTTCTCCATGATCTTTGTCAAGTCAGAACTCACGATAGAAGGACTGAATCATATGATAACTGCACCTAAGAGTTCATACTTTCATTTTACTAGATTGCCACTACATACTACTAGGTGTCACTGATGGATTGTGGGACTCATGAGACGTCGTCTTAATGATCGATGACCCTCAAAGGGTAGAATTGGAAATGTTCCAATCCATCGAAAAAAGTTTAGATGACATTGTGATGGAGATCACAATATATCTCACTATCATATAAAATAGATCCTATAGGATCACACATTAAGAGATTTAATCTTGAATTTGCCAATTGGGCTTATGAAGTTCTAATTGAGTTAGGGTTTATTGAAATCCTATTGGGTTTAAGAGAACCATGCTAGCACATGGTTAAACTTAATTCTTCTTGGGACTTTGAAAGAATCAAGTCCATAGCCTTGAACCTAACCTAAATCCATTTGAATTTAATTAGGCTCTTAATTGTGAGCCCAAGAGGATTTTATCAAGTCAATTAGTTGGCTAAATTATCTCCTCATTATCTCTACATTATCTTCTAATTATCTCTAAGTTGTGTGTGGAATAGTAGGAAAGAAGGGTGGTGCCTACCTTCATTTTTGGCAGGACCAGGGGGCACCAATCTCTTGGATATGGCAAGAGGGGCCTGCCCCCTCTTGTGGCTTGGCATGGAGGAGAGAGAGAGAGGGGCCACAGCCCCTCTCATATATCAAGAAACCCACTTGGCACCCTAACTACTTGCCTTATATTCCATGGGACGCCGCATGTGCTTGCTATAAGGGGTTGATTACATGCCAATTAAGTCTGATTTTATTGAAAAAAAATTAGATTAAAAAGATAGAGTATTCTTATGAGATAAGGATGTACCTTTTTAAGTTAATTAGATTCCTCTTTTGAGTCAAGATAGAGCCTATATAAAGAGATGATCTCTTAAGGTTTTCAATTAGTTGAATTTTGTGAAACAAAAACTCTCCCTCTCCCATCTCCATGCCTCCCTCTTCCCTTTTCTCTTTCCCATGCCCAAGGGATCGGTGTCCCACTCTTCTACATGCCAAAGGTGGAGGTGATCTTTTTTTAGAGTGAAGAACAAAGAGAAGAACGCTGCAGATCAAAGAGTTAATTCTACAGTCTAGATCAAGGAGTTGATCATAGTTTTAAAGGCTAAGATTATGCTTGGAGAAAAAGAATTTACTACGAGAAGATCGGTTAGAGATTGATCCTGATGGATATCCATAGAGGCTGGACACGTATGCAGCTCGAGGACCTTCGAATGTAAAATCATCGATTGCGATGAATTTCTACCCACACTAAGGTATTGAGATTTAATCTCATACTTGTTTTAATTTTTAGATCACATGTATGTCTTTTCTCCTGGGCTTGGGTAAGATTACATATAATCTAATACATGTGGGGTTAAAGGGTGAACCTGATCATTTTTCTATTGCAATTGTAAAGATTTTTGAAATCTACACATGCTGTCTACCCGACTTTCTAACAGCCTCATGGTGTTGGTTCAATCTTTAGGATAGAATTTTTTAAAAAATTCATATTGCATTTTAGCTCAAGTTTGGATTGGTCTCCCTATTGTGTCAAGCCAGTACTTGGCTTTATCCTTAAGTGGGAAAGAGAATAGAGTCAATCTAAGTGCATCATCAGTAAAGTTTGGATTTTTATAGTAGGACATAATTCTAAGAACTCATCCAGATGTTTATAAGAATCTTCATTGGTGTTTCCATAGAAAAATAAGAGCATCTGGCTTGTGGTTGACTTGATCTCATATTGACTCACTGAGATTTCAGGCAAGTGGATACAAGTCAATGGGTTATAGGTGGAAGGAATAAAATATTCCTTCATCTGCTTAGATGGCTCTTTAGAATTTTCAGTCATTTGGTTATTGGGTTTAATGTGTATCAGCCGTTTAATTTAAGAATTGGGTTCAACTAGATCAGAAAAAAGTGATCTCCTATCGTGCATGTACCAGTGCAACCCTAATGTGTGGTTCAATTTTTTTTTAAAAAAAAAAGAGATGGAGAGAGGAAGAAAAAGAGAAGAGGAAGAAAGAGAGAAATTCTAAAGATGAGAACCCTAAGAGAGTTCTAGACCTAAAGATGATAGATGAGAAGAATTAATTGTAGTTAGATGTTAATTGTAATCAAGTTAGCATAAATAGACTCTTTATCTTAAGGTTACCATTAATCTAGATAGCTCCTAACTGTTTCAAGTGCACCATCAAGCACCCCAAGTGCGAACTGTAGGGTTTCAGGGAGAACATGCACAGCGAAAGCATAATGGATTTCAAAAATTCAAACTAAAAAATCTTAAATATTAAATCCTTAACCAGCACCTTCTTGATAATTAATAATCATATAAAATATTTTCATAACAATATTCAAGGTATAGAAGAATATTTGCAACGCTTATTCCAAAACTCCGGTAGAACCTCCATTAGGTGCCTTAGTGTTCGCCCTCCAACGGTGATCCACACAAGGCTTTGACCAGGATACCAACTACTTAGGATGATTTCTCCTTCAAAATTCTCACTCTGAGAATTTTTTTAGACAGCAGAACCTCAGGGCCTTCTTTCTCTCCTCCTAGCCTTCCTATCTCTACCTTTCTTGTCTCTTTGTCTTCCTTATATCTCTTCTTAGGCCCTTGTCCTAAAATCAGACTTGTCCTAACTATTTTAGAATTTTTTTTAACAAGAAAAGAAATAGACTAATTAGACAATAGAGAAAGAGATATAAGAAAGATAAGATAGGATTAGAAATCTGAATGAATAAATCTCTGGCATAGGACCCCTTTTATAGTTAGTGATGAGATGTATTCAGATTCAACTCGCACACTCTCCACGTGATATCTCGCATCCATCCAGATGTTCTCACACCCCAAGCTAATTTTCCACACCCATCTAGAAGCAAATGACATATGGCAAACATCGAAAAAAGAATCCAAAAGTTGCTTCGCACAGAAAGACTCTTCGGAGAAATTTTCCCGATGTTTTTTGGATGCGTTGTGAGGCTTCATTGGGTGGCATTTCTCTCCACCATTGATCAGTGCATTTTGGCCATCCAAGGGACCACAATTGAGGCACTAATCAGAAGATGGCATGGAGAAAATTCAATGATAAAAGGTGGCGTGACATATTTTTGAGAGTCCTAAACAGATTGGACTCTAGGTGGTGCATAGATTAGGTTTGGCAAGATTTCCAATCTCTATCTAATTTTCATAATTAAACCACAAAGTGATTTAGCCATAGAAGGACTCCTCTATACCTAAAATCAGGTCATAATTCTTCAAGAATTATTTTCAGTGTGGAGAAAAGAGATAAGGATGAGGAAGGGGCATCCCATGTCCCATCCCATGGGACGCCAACTAGTCTTTTGCGCACAAAACAAATCCCATGCGCAAGAAAAAATTCTTGATGTGTGGGGAGCTGATTTCAAGGCACCTAATCTCTAGTTCATCTAGCCAAGGGTTGACCCAACTCAAACCCAAAATTAGTTTGACTCACTTTGGATTTAATTAGTCCAATTTGGAATCAAATTCAAATCCAATTCGAAACAAGGAGCTAGGATTTGCAACATGTGCTAACATGTCTATCTTGCAAATATGATCTAATTCAATTAGACGCTAGATCAATTCTCTTTTTGTGTGACCTATTGGGTTCCACATCTAGTCAACAGTGAGTCTGAGTGCAAGTTGATTTGATTTGATTAAAATTTAATCTAACGGATCTAGGTCCAATCAAGATAACCTAATTTTAGCAATTAGAACCCTTTCTAATTGACGATCGAATTAAACTCTTTAATTTGATCAAATCTATAAGATAAGATTGATGTCTAGCAATATATCATGTCTACCTAAAAGATATAAAATTTTAATAAAAATATCAAAAATATCCTTCAGTGAAAAGTTATCGTGTAATTCGATCCTACGATCAACTTGCATCCCGAATATGACTCTGGATATGGAATGATATCAAATTTAATATCATATTCATATTTTTCTTAATCTTTAATGATGATTCGATTAATAAAATATTAGAAATTCTTTCTAATTTTTATTCCCCTTTGATCAGAGATTTTTTGAACCATCAATCGATCAGAGTAAGTAGAATGCGATCTCCTCGTATTAGGAGTGATCGATTCCAATTGATCTACTCATAATCTTCATACACATTCTACCATATCTAGATCATTCTATACATGACTAAGTCATGAATGACTATGAACTAAAATATAAATTCACGTATATAAGATTCTATGGTAGTCTCAGGTCAAAAGATTATATACACAACTCTCACTATAAGAAATATCTTTTGATGGATAGATAGATTCCATAAGATGTTTCTTAAATCAGATCAATTTAGTGAACTCATTCTATAATGAGCACCCACATCCTTATATTAGTGTCTCACACAAGTGGCTTATGAGATCAGCCACCTTCTCCATCGAGCATACATAGGAAGTATCAGTCTATCTGGAGCATGGATTCCCTACTCAATGCTCCTATGACTAGAAATATTCTAAATTAGAATTTTTAAGATTTTAGGTCTCATAGGTATGATCTCATCATAATCCTAAAGCCATTGCCCTAATTTATGGAGTTGATCATAATCACTATAAAAGTAAGATGCAGCATATGATGAAAAATAAATACTTCATATTTATAAAATATCAATTACATGAATCTGAAAGATTACAAAAAAAACTCATCAAAATATAAATTTTAATTGGCTTGTAGGACATATTCCTTTCAATCTCTCACTTGCACTAAAGTCAATCGCCTTTATCTTTTATCCCCATACAATCGAGGTGGCGATCAAACTGCTACTATGGTAGAGCCTTAGTGAACAGGTCTGCTATGTTGTTCTTTGTTTCTGTTAAATGTGTGCCCTAGACGCCAGATTGGCTGACACATTTCTATACAAATCTAAGGGCAAATTTATAATTTTAACTATAAATCAATAAATGGGTTATTCTTTTATCACATTGTGTACATTGTGTCTGTGATACATCCTTTGAGTTAGTAGGAATATCAATTCATATTTTCAAGAGTTGAAAATTTAAGGCATGAATTTACATAACTAACTCATAAACAGCTTCTGACCATAGGATCATCATGAGGATGGTGATCGATCTAAAAGGTTAGTGTACGATCGCTTTCTTAGGGTAGATGTGTCTTGAGTCTATGGTGTGGAGATACCAGAGCGAGAGTACAAATATTCATTGAGAATGAGAGTACTGAGCATGATCATATCGAGCAGTCATTTTGAAGTCTACCTTCTCGTCGATGACTAGCTCGATGCTGCAGTTGTGTGTCTAGTTCTTTGACCTAAGGTGCATCGACAGTTCACCTTGAGTGTGTTATAGTTTGACTACATCATAACTCGATCTCCTAGCCATTTGAAATCCTGAGGTGTATGTTGGCTGTAGCATATTCATTGTAGGAACTAGGTCGCACCAAGATGGGATCTATCAACCTCGGTAGATGAGAGGAGTAGTCCTATGATAATTAAAAGATTGAGTCCTTAAGCCCATGGCCATGGTAGAGTAAATAATGGAAAAAAATTTTCCATTGGGGTTTCACATTGGACTCGGATCGATCGATTGATTCAAATGACTGATGTTGGGTTTGACGAGTTCACCTTAACCCTAATTCAGTCGGGACTCATGATAGAGGAACTCAATCACACAGGTAGCTGCATCGAGAGGTTCATCTTTAATTCTGATGGGTTACCATCACATACTACTAGGTGTTACTGATAGATTTTGGGAGCAATTAGAATGATATTGATGATCGATCATTCTAATTGTCTAAATCAGAAGAGTTCTGGTCCATCGAAAGGAGTTTGATGATGTCGATGATGAGATCATGACATATCTCATTACCATACAAAATTAAACCTAATTGGGTCACCCAAATAAAGGTTAGGGTCTGGATGTCATCAATTGGGTTAACCTAATTGATTTGGATAAGATCCAATAAGGTTCAAGAAAATCGTGCTAGCACATGATTGAGCCTAACTTTCTCCTCGTTTAATCTTTCTGTCTCTACTGAGCCAAATATGATTTGACTCATCCAGAGAACCTTGAAAAGGTTTATCTTAGTCTAAATGAAGCTTGTCCAGCTTAAAAAAGGCTTGTCTTAATTCATGAGATGAATTTATGACAAGCACCTGCTAATTCCTGTCACCTGCCAATTTTATTTTAGGACATCTATCAAATGTTGACATATGGGTCTTAAACTGAAGAGAGCTCATTGAAAGATTTTTGTGGAGTGTCCACATGCCAAAATTCAATTGAATTAGATACCATAATTAGATTATGATGTGAGCCCAATTGGATTAAAGTGGGTGCCCCAAATGGATAAAATGAAAGAGTCCTGATAAACATGGACTCTTTGGTGCCACCTTGCTTGTGCTTATCTAAAGTTGGTGCCAACATAGGAGAGAGAGTGGGAGTTATTATCTGATGTGATTAGATGACATCACTCCACCAATCAAAATTTTTTCAGAATTTATTAGAATTTTTTGATTGGTCGAATGATGTGGCACTGCGCAGCATACAGGGTCTATAAAATCCCTGTCTGCGCCTAGGGTTTGCAAGTTTCTGCCCAATACCCCACCATAATGAGAATCCTCTCCTATTCTCTATATTCTCCCTGCTCTCCTCTCTTTTCTCTTCACATCCAAAGAGTTGGACATCAATCTGGCAAAGATCCAAGGTGTGGTGACGCCTGGAATAGGAAGGCTGCAGGACATCTTCGACAGGCTGCTGCTCCAACTTCAGAAGGAGTTCTGAAGTACTTTCAAATCAGATAGAGATCTAATTTTTGGAGTGTAGATTCATGAGGAGAAGATGTTCTAGATTCTACTTGAGTAGCTACTGGTAGAGACCAGGTGCTTGTGTGGCTATATCAGAACCTCGGGCTGTGCTGAGATCATCTACAGGGTAATCAGATTACCCTTGAGGTATTATTTATTTTCTCATCCCTTTTAGATTTATTTTAGACTTAATATTAGATATGAAGATTAGATCTAGAGATTTAGATCTAAAATAAATATAAGATAATTTTTTTTAAAAATTATTCCACCCCAGATTTGATAAAATCTGGAAGATCCTACAAAGAAAAAGGCATCTTTTCCTTCAACTGGTATCAGAGCCACGTTTTTGGCTCTATTTCAGATCTAATTTAGATCTGATTTTAATTTTAATTTATTTGATATTTAATGATTTCAGATATTATATTAGATATAATAATATCTGAAATCAAAAATATTTAAAGTTAAATCTAAGAAGATCTAACATGCATGAGATGCATGACTAGACTAGGATTAGTTGAATCCATGAATAGTCTTAAGTTTTATATTTTAATGAGATTAAAATATGAATTAAATCTAATTTATTTTTTATTTTTTTGATATTATAAGTGTTATAATTAGATCAAAAAATAGAAAATAAAATTTTAATTTTTTCATAAAATTGATCTATTGCATGTCTAGACTAGTTGTAGAATTGTTCCACTAACTTATCTAGAATAGATTTGATTTTGAATAGTTCAATTTAAATCTTATTTTTTAGATATTACATGTGATGTATTAAATCTAAAAGTATGTTAATTAGATCAATTTTTGATACATGAGATGTATGCAAAATATGTATTAGTTAGATCTTAAATTGTATATGTGATATGTTAATTTAAATCTAACTAATTTTGTAGTTAAATTTATATTTCTGATTAAGGTATTCCTTATGGCCATTCGATCATAAGAATGAAGTAAGATTTTAAGACCCTCTCTTTCCATTCAATGGGGTGTTCATACGACGTGTAGGGATGCCACGCGTTCATCCTTAATCAGAAATCAAAACTTACTTTTTTGCAAAATTTTAGATCCTGAAATCCTAAGATTTATTTTATATATTTTATTTATGAATCCAAATTTAATTAATGAATTAAGTTTATAAAATTAATTTGGTCTAAAATTGAGAATTTTAGATCTAAGATATTTTCATAAAATTGAGTTTAGGCTTAGGTAGTTCAATTAGGTCTAGCGATTAATCAAACCAAATCAAGAGTTGGTTAGGTGGGATCATGAAAGCTAATAATTGACCAACCTAATAAGATTAAGTCTGGGTCAAGGTCGAATCACATTTAGATGTGACTCGATCAAGTTAAGACCTAATTTGGCTTAGAGGTTAGTGCCTGGATTGTAGGCTAACCCAATTAGTTCTGGTTCGACAATTTGATGTCTAAGGTAAGTTGGGCAGATTCGACCGACTGGTTTTTAATTGGGAGCTACTCGACTTGAATGCATTCTTATCGAGTTAAAGGCATATCCCTCCCATCGGTCTCACTTACCTGGTCATATGTGTCGACTCAGTTCTGATTAGAGGTCGCTAACAATTGAGCTAACCCATGCCACTAGGTTAGTCATAATTGTTATGGCTATGTCAAGTCAAGTTTAATGAGACCTAAATCAAATCTCCATAAGAAAATATTAAGTCTAGATCTTCCACCATTATGGATGTGTGGGCCCTTCCCGGGGTTGATTATTTTTGCTGGTTACAGTCGCTCAGTTGCACCGGGAAGACGCAACCATGTCCATTAGGCATTGGATGCTACGGATTAGAGGATGGGTTGGGCTCAATATTCTGGATATGGTGAGGGACCCAATCAGGAATCTGTTCATGCAAATGGTGGGTTTGGCTTAACTAAGGATTGGAGCAATATTTCAGATACGGTGAGCTTCATGAATTAGAGACCAAGTTTTGGATGCACCATGATTAGAGAATGATTGGACAAGAGTTGTCCACTCATTGGTTGACCCATCACCAATAACTGTTAGGTGAGGTGATGAGCCAGTCGGTGAGACCGCACCACCCACTAGAAATCACTGATCACAGAGATTTTCACATCTCTACCAAGGGAGTGTAGGGATCTGAGAAAATAGTGGGAGCCTAATTTGTTTAAAAATAAAATCCCTAAACAAATTGGTTAAGTCTGATTACAAAATCTAACTAGAAACTTTTGACTCTCTACAGGAAACATGTCTGCCTCAAACTCCCTGACCAAAATACTAGACACCCACAGATTGACTGGATCCAATTTCAAGGACTGGTTAAGGAACTACAGAATTATTCTGGGTTTTAAAAAATTGACTCATGTCTTGGACCAGGACCCATCTACCATGCCAGCACGTCCGACTGCTGAACAGAGAGCGTCTCTAAAAAAGTGGATGGATAATGATAACAAAGCAAGGTACTACATGTTGGGTGCAATGTCTGATGACTTGCAGCACCAACATGAGAATATTTTGACTACCCGCCAAATATTGGCTCACCTATAAGAGTTGTTTGGTGAACAGAGTCGCACGGCCAAGTATCATGTCTGTCAAAGACTTTTTAAGGCCAAGATGCGTGATGGGCAGTCAGTCCAAGATCATTGTTTGACAATGATCAAGGATCTTGAGGAGCTTAAGAAGCTCGGTATCATCTTAGACAAGGATTTTCAGATTGATGTGATCCTTCAGTCCTTGTCTGATGCATATGGTCAGTTCATCATGAACTTCCATATGCATAAGATGCAATATACCTTGGTCGAGTTAATGAACATGCTGGTTACGGCTGAGCTTTCCATGAAGGGTTCAAAAGGCTCAGTTCTTACTGTGGAGTGGACTTCTTCCAAGAGAAAATCTTTTGGAAAGAAAAAGAAGTCTGCGAAGAAGCAGAAGGTCGATGGCAAGAAGAAGAAGACAAAATCGAAGAAGAAGGATGCTAATAAGGAAAAATATTTCTACTGCCAATCAGACAGTCATTGGAAGCAGAACTATCCTTAATACCTGGCACCCTGAAGAACAAGAAGGATGGTCCTTCTGGAGGTATGCTCATTTTAGAATCTAATCTTACGATTTCTTCTGCATCCAGTTGGGTGCTTGACTCTGGTTCTAGTGCTCATTTGTGCACTTCTATGCAGGATCTTGAGGAGAGCAGGAGGCTGAGGGATCGGGAGATGATCCTACACATCGAAATGGAGCAAGAGTTGCTGTTGTGGCCATGGGAACCTACCCTCTGCGATTACCATTAGGATTAGATTTATTTCTTAGAGATTGTTATTACGTGCCTGCAGCAAGCAGGAATTTGATTTCTGTTTCATGTTTAGCACAAGAAGGCTATGTGATTAGCTTTCATAAGGACCATTGTAATATTTTTTATGAAAATAATAAAGTTGCAGATGGTTTTCTTATTAACGGTCTCTATCAGCTACATATTGATGTATCTGTATTTAATATCGAGCAAAATGTGAATGCCATAGGAATTAAAAGGCCTAGAGATAGTCTAAATGATAGGTATCTGTGGCACCTAAGGCTAGATCATATAGCGAAAGATAGAGTTAACAAATTAGAGAAATTTGGACTATTTAGTCCATTGACTTTTGAGTCATATCCAGTTTGTGCATCATGCCTTCAAGGCAAAATGATCAAGCTTCCTTTTGTGGGACATGGGGAAAGGGCCACAGACCTACTGCCCTAATACATACGGATGTGTGTGGCCTATTTGATGTGCCGGCTAGAGGCAACTACGTCTACTTCATTATCTTTACCGATGATATGTCTAGGTACGGGTATGTGTTTCTAATGAAACACAAGTCTGAAGCTTTTGAAAGGTTCAAAGAATTCAGACATGAGATAGAAAAACAAACAGAAAAGCCCATTAAGGTTCTTCGATCAGATCGAAGAGGTAAATACCTTAGTCGGGATTTCCTAGACTATCTTAAGGATAATGGTATAGTCTCTCGATGGACTCCACCTGGAATGCCTCAACTCAATGGAGTTTCAGAATGAAGAAATCGGACCCTATTAGATATGGTCCGTTTCATGATGAGCTTCATGGACCTCCCTGAATTTCTTTGAGAACATTGTCTCATGATAGCATTTATGTATTGAATAGGGTTCCCTCTAAAACCATTCCTACCACACCGT
>NW_027332424.1:10843789-10858849 GCF_000442705.2 Elaeis guineensis
ATCCTACAAAAGAAAATGTATTTTTTCCTTCAGTTTCTACTCGTTCAATGACTACATCTTGTCTTTTGACTATTTCATGAACGAGATGGAAGTGTCTTAGAATGTGCTTGGATTTTTGATGAGACCTCAATTCTTTTGCTTGAGCAACTACTTCAGTATTATCACAATAAAGTGGTACTGGATTCTCAATCTCAGAAATGACATCCAACTCAGTGATGAACTTCTTCATCTAGATAGCTTCCTTGGTGGCCTCACTTATAACTATGTACTCTGCCTCAGTGGTTGAGTCAGCTATAGTCTACTGCTTAGAACTTTTCCAACTTACTGCTCCACCATTTAGAGTAAAGATATACCCTAAAGTGGACTTGCTATCATCTGGGTCTGATTGAAAACTAGAGTCAGAATAGTCTTTTAGTTTTAGATCAGATCCTCGATATACCAGAAAAATATCTTTAGTTCTTTTTAAGTATTTAAGAATATTTTTCACTATTTTTCAATGATCCTCTCTTGGATTAGCCTAAAATCTACTAACTATACCTAAGGCATAGGCAACATTAGGCCTAGTACATAGCATAGCATACATGATCCACTCTACTGCCGAAGCTTAGGGAATAGAACTCATTCTATTTCTCTCTTCTGATATTTTAGAAGACATCCTTTTAGAAAGATGTATGCCTTGACTCATGGGTAAGTAACCTCTTTTACTTTCATCCATGCTAAACTTTTTTAGCACTAAATCTATGTACCTGAAATGGGACAAGCCTAACATCCTCTTAGACCTATCTCTATTACCTAGTATATAGGATGCCTCGTCCAAATTCTTCATGGAAAACTTACTTGATAGCCAAGTCTTAACCAATTGTAATATTGGGATATCATTCCCAATGAGAAGCATATCATCCACATATAAAACTAAGAAGACAATGGCACTCCCACTAGTCTTCTTGTATACATAAGGTCTTCCACATTGTTGATAAAATCAAACTCTTTGACTGTAATATCAAAGTAGATGTTTCAACTCCTCGAGGCCTACTTTAATTCATAAATAAACTTCTTAAGCTTGCATACCTGATTTGTTCTTCTTTCTGAGATAAATCTTCTGACTGTGACATGTAAACCTCTTCCTCAAGATAATCATTAAGAAAGATGGTCTTCACATCCATTTTGCCAAATTTTATAATCATGGTATGCTGCTATAGCAGTATAATCCATATAGATTTGAGTATGGTAACAGGTAAAAATATTTCATCATAATCAATACTCTATTTTTGTCTAAAATTTTTAGCTACCAGTCTGGCTTTATAGATTTCAACTTGGCCATCTGCTCCAATCTATTCCTTATAGACCCATTTGCATCCAATAGGGGTCACACCCTTTGGTGCATCAACTAAAGTCCACACTTGGTTGGAGTACATAGAGTCCATTTTAAATTTCATAGCCTCTAGCTATTTATCTGAGTCCATAGTCCATACTCATGATAGCTTTCGTATAAATCAAAGGTTCATTATTCTCACTGATGTAGGCTTCATTATTCTTAACAATAAACTCATACCTTAGACGTGCATTTCGCACTCTATCCGACCTTCGGAGAGGAAGTATATTTTATAGTTGTACCTCATCAATGGGTATTTCTGGTTGAAGATTATCTTGTGCTCTTATTTGTAGGTCTTGAACTTCTTCAAGTTCAATTTTTTTTCCATTGCCTCTTTCTAGGATAAACTCTTTTTCCATAAAAATAGCATGTTTACTGACAAACACCTTTTGTTCAGTATGATGGTAAAAGAGGTATCCTATACTCTCTTTAGCATAATCTACAAATAAATATTTATCTGCCCTAGCACTCAGCTTATGTCTAAAATTTTTTTAGCATAAGCTGGACAGCCCCATATCTTAAGATACTTAATATTATTAGGCTTCTTTCCTCTCCATATCTCATATGGAGTGCTTGGCATAAATTTTGAAGGTACTCTATTCAAGATATAGATAGCAGTCTCTAGGACATATCCTTAAAAAAATATAGGCAAGTCTGTAAGGCACATCATAGATCGCACCATATCTAATAAAGTGTGATTTTTTCTTTTTGCTACACCATTTAGCTGTGGTGTATAAGGAGGGGTCCATTCTAAGAGAATTTCTTTTTCTTTAAGATGATCTAGAAATTTATTGGATAAGTATTCTCCTTCTCGATCGGATCGAAAGATTTTAATATTTTTTTCAGTTTGTTTCTCGACCATACTTTGATACTCTTTAAATTTATCAAAAGCAATAAATTTATGTTTCATAAGATACACATATCCAAACTTAGATAAATCATCAGTAGACATAATAAAATAAGAGTATCCTCCTTTGGCTTCAGTTGTCATAGAACCACATACATCAGTATGTACAAGTCCGAATAACTCACTTGTCTTTTTTTTCATATCTACTAAATGGAGTCTTGGTTATTTTATTCATAAGACAAGATTCACAAGTTTCTAATGATTCATAACCATAAGGATCAAAAAACTCTTCTTTGTATAACTTGTTAATTCTCGTCTCACTTATACGACCAAGTCGACAATGTCAAAGTAAAGTATTATTTATATCTTCTCTCTTTCGCTTTTTGCTTTCATCAATATGAAAAATATTATCGTTAGATAGAATCAAAAGATCATTATTAACAATGCCATGATAGAGAATTTCATTAGAAAAAGAATTGAGTAACTATTGCTCTTTTCATTTATTTCAAAATCTCATTGCAATAGTAATGGTACAGAAATAATATTTTTAATGATCTTAGACATATAATAATAGTTTTTTAGCTCTAAGATCTTTTCAAAAGGTAACTTTAACATGTATGTCCCTATAGGTTCTGCCTGAATGGACTCTCCTCCAGCACCATAGAGCTCGAAGTCACTCTTCTTTAATACTCTAATGTTCTGCAGCCCTTGCAATGACTTGTATATATGAGAACTGCAGATGGTATCCAATACCCAAGAGTTTGAATTGAAAGAACTTAATGATAAAATTGTATATATCTCATACATATCTTTTGGTGTGCCATTTGCACCAGCTTTTACAGTTGCAAGATAAGACTTGCAATTCTTTTTTCAGTGCCTTGCCTTACCGCAGTAAAAGTAGGTTCCTTATCCGGAGACTTTCTTCCCTTTCTTCTTTATCTTGCCACCCTTAGGGATCAATATTTTTTTTGAACCCTTAAAGCCTGATTTCTTCTTAATGGTTTCACCCACAAGAAGAAGTGGAGTCTTTTCTTTTTTTATACGGCTCTCAGCTACTTTAAACATATTTAACAGCTCAGACAAGGAGGTATTCAGTTTATTCATATGATAATTCACAACAAACTGAGCGAATGATTTAACGAGAGATTGTAGGATTAAATTCTGACTTAATTCTCTATCCATCATAAAATCTAATTATCCTAATCTGGTGATTAAGTCAATGACCTTCAAGACATGATCTTGTACGGATGACCCCTCAATCATTCTAGCATGGAATAACTGCTTAGATATCTCATACATAGTAGTCCTACTCTATTCTCCATACAACTCTTTAAGATTGAAGAGTATGGATTGAGTATCCATGCTCTCATGCTACCTCTATAATTCATTGATCATAGAGGTCAGTATGATATATTTGATAGTTAAACTATCATTCTTCCATATCCTGTATGTGGATACCTCCTCCTCAGTGGCATCATCTCCAATCTCTTATGGTTCAAGAACATCAAGAATATAAGAGAGCTTCTCCTAAGTGAGTGTAATTTTTAAATTTCTCAATCAGTCCATATAATTGGGACCAATCAACTTGTTAGAATCTAAAATTCCTCATAATGATAATAAAGATGCCATTTGTAGAATTTAATCTACAGTAAATAAAGAACATTACATAAGCAAACAATTCATAATGACTTATACAATTAAATAAGATCTTTAGATTTAATTATGCCTCTCACTATTTTATCAAATATCATAGCCCTCTACTATGATGAACGAGATATATTATACACTTATCTTAGTGGGATTGAGACCCAAATTTCTCATAATGATCTTGTGGTAACACAACAAATCCTTATGAGTTCATAGGTAGGAAACTCTTTTCAATTACATCTCATACAATTCTCAATATTATATCTTGGCTCCAAAATATTATTAGCCTTGTGATAACACAACAAGCTATAATATTTTAGTTAAGTAAAACTCTTCATTTCAATACCATCAAATTTGAATATAACAGTCCTTGTGGTAACACAATAAAGCAGTATATCCAAAATTACTGTAAGCATCTTTTATGCATCAGGATTATATTATATCAGTCTTATGACAAGCCTTGTGGCAACATAATCAGCTTGCCATAGTTTATGATATAATATTAACCTAGCATGAAGGAAGGCCCCTAGTAGTGTTTTCAACATTAAGATTTTTTTAATTTCAAGATTGCTTAATCAAATTGACCAGGTAAATAGGTAGGGGTCCTCCCGTTGCTTTTCGTAGACACCAATAAATTGGTCAGGTCAGTCAACGAAATCAATTAAAGAACCACCTTTAGCACTTTTCTAGATACCAATTGATCAAGAATTGGTTAACCCATAGTTGCTTATCACTACCACTTAATATAATTTTTATGAGGGCTTCATTGGTCTCATGAATATTTTAATTTTATAATGCTAATGCACACTAATATATATCATCATTAAATATTTTATATGTGCCAGTGTAACATATGAACATTCATCATCCTAGGATAATCTTGCAGCATAACCCCATTATACTAGGACAACCATATTTCAGAATGATGAAGTGGTGGATCAGATATGTATCAATTCATATTGTTGGGTATAAAATACACACAGCCGAAACCCTCGGTGGGATCGACAGTAGAACGGCTCCGCCCGGACTCCTACGGGAGCCGGGCTCCACCGCCGACAGCAGAACAGCTCCGCCCGGACTCCTACGGGAGCCGGGCTCCACTGCCGACAGCAGCACAGCTCCGCCCGGACTCCTACGGGAGCCGGGCTCCACCGTCGACAGTAGAACAGCTCCGTCCGGACTCCTACGGGAGCCGGGCTCCACCGCCGACAGCAGCACAGCTCCGCCCGGACTCCTACGGGAGCCGGGCTCCACCGTCGACAGCAGAACAACTCCGCCCGGACTCCTACGGGAGCCGGGCTCCACCGCCGACAGCAGAACAGCTCCGCCCGGACTCCTACGGGAGCCAGGCTCCACCGCCGACAGCAGAACAGCTCCGCCCGGACTCCTACGGGAGCCGGACTCCACCGCCGACAGCAGAACAGCTCCGCCCGGACTCCTATGGGAGCCGGGCTCCACCTCCGACATCAACTGCTACATAGCTCCGCCCGGACTCCTACGAGAGCCGGGCTCCACTCTCAGTATCAACTGCTGGTAAGCTCCATTCGGACTCCTACGGGAGTCGGGCTCCACCGTCGACAGCAGCACAGCTCCGCCCGAACTCCTACGGGAGCCGGGCTCCACCGCTGACAGCAGCACAGCTCCGCCCGGACTCCTACGGGAGCCGGGCTCCACCGTCGACAGCAGAACAGCTCCGCCCGGACTCCTACGGGAGCCGGGCTCCACCACCGACAGCAGCACAGCTCCGCCTGAACTCCTACGAGAGCCAGGCTCCACCGCCGACAGCAGAACAGCTCCGCCCGGACTCCACCGCCGACAGTAGAACAGCTCTGCCCGGACTCCTACGGGAGTCGGGCTCCACCGCGACAGCAGAACAGCTCCACCCGGACTCTTACGGGAGCCGGGCTCCACCTCCGACATCAACTGCTACACAACTCCGCCCGGACTCCTACGAGAGTTGGGCTCCACTCTCAGTATCAACTGCTGGTAAGCTCCATTCAGACTCCTACGGGAGCCGGGCTCCACCGCCGACAGCAGCACAGCTCCGCCCGGACTCCTACGGGAGCCGGGCTCCACCGTCGACAACAGCACAGCTCCGCCCAGACTCCTACGGGAGCCGGGCTCCACCGCCGACAGCAGAACAGCTCCGCCCGGACTCCTACGGGAGCCGGGCTCCACCGCCGACAGCAGCACAGCTCCGCCCAGACTCCTATGGGAGCCGGGCTCCACCGCCGACAGCAGAACAGCTCTGCCCGGACTCCTACGGGAGCCGGGCTCCACCGCCGACAGTAAAACAGCTCCGCCCGGACTCCTACGGGAGTCGGGCTCCACTGCCGACAGCAGCACAGCTCCGCCCGGACTCCTACGGGAGCTGGGCTCCACCGCCGACAGCAGCACAGCTCCGCCCGAACTCCTACGGGAGCCGGGCTCCACCGTCGACAGCAGCACAGCTCCGCCCGGACTCCTACGGGAGCCGGGCTCCACCGCCGACAGCAGAACAGCTCCGCCCGGACTCCTACGGTTGTCGGGCTCCACCACCGACAGCAGAACAGCTCCGTGCGGACTCTTACGGGAGCCGGGCTCCGCCTCCGACATCAACTGCTACACAGCTCTGCCCGGACTCCTACGAGGGTCGGGCTCCACTCTCAGTATCAACTGCTGGTAAGCTCCATTCGGACTCCTACGGGAGCCGGACTTCACCTCTAACTTTGATTGCAGAGGACTCCGCCCGGACTCCTACGGGAGCCGGGTTCCGCCAGCAACTTCAGCTCCGAGAGGGCTCCGCCCGGACTCCTACGGGAGTCGGGCTTCGCCTCCGGCATCAGCTACAGAGCAGCTCCGCCCGGACTCCTACGGGAGCCGGGCTCCGCCTCCGACATTGATTGCAGCACAGCTCCGCCCGGACTCCTACGGGAGCCAGGCTCCACCCTCGGTATCAACTGCTGGTAAGCTCCGTCCGGACTCCTACAGGAGCCGGACTTCACCTCTACCTTTGACTGCTGGTAAGCTCCGTCCGGATTCCTACGGGAGCCGAACTTCACCTCTAACTTTGATTGCAGAGGACTCCGCCCGGACTCCTACGGGAGCCGGGTTCTGCCCGCAACTTTAGCTCCGAGAGGGCTCCGCCCGGACTCCTACGGGAGTCGGACTTCGCCTCCGGCATCAGCTATAGAGCAGCTCCGCCCGGACTCCTACGGGAGCTGGGCTCCGCCTCCGACATTGATTGCAGCACAACTCCGCCAGACTCCTACGGTAGCCGGGCTCCACCCTCGGTATCAACTGCTGGTAAGCTCCGTCCGAACTCCTACGGGAGCCGGACTTCACCTCTACCTTTGACTGCTGATAAGCTCCATCCGGACTCCTACGGGAGCCGGACTTCACCTCTAACTTTGATTGCAGAGGACTTCGCCCGGACTCCTACGGGAGCCAGGCTTCGCCTCCGACATCGACTGCAGCACAGCTCCGCTCGGGCTTCCACGGAGGTCAGACTCCGCCCATGACCCCGGCCGCTAGGAGGACCTCTCCCGGACCTCTACAGAGGCCGGGCTCCGACCGTCACCGAGCTTCAATCAACAGATCCGTGCCCCCTGGCAGGCCACCTAAACGGCCACGACCCTGCTCCACTTCCTGTGATGGATTCCGCTAGCTCCATCATTCCCTGACAGGCCGCAGTAACCATCGCCACCCTGCTCCACTTCCTGTGGCAGATTCCGCACAGCTCCACTACCCCCTGGCAGGCCACAATAACGGCCACGAACCTGCTCCACCTCCTGCGATGGATTCCAGGCGATTCTCCCATCCGCTGGCAAGTCACGACAACGGACGCTGCTCCACCCCTCGTAACAGATTCCACGTGGCGAGCCGCGGTGATGGCCACGCGTCTACTCCACTATCCTTTGCAATCAATTCCCCTGACCATGGGCGGCCCACTACCAGACGGTTACAAACGTCGCCATCAATCCGTTGCCTCCTCCGCCTATAAAAGGGGGACCCAGATACGTTATTCTTTAAGCTCATTTCTTATCTCAAAACTCTGCTAAATTCTCCGTTCGAGCACTCCATTCTTGTTGAGGTAGAGAACTGACTTGAGCGTCGGAGGGTCTTGCCGGAGCAACCCCACCTCCAGTTTAGACTTCCCTTGCAGGTCCCGGCGGCGACCGCGGCTTCCCCGACTCCAGCTTCTCCGGCGCAAGCAGATTTTTGCACCAACAGGATTGGCGCTAGAAGAAGGGTGTGTGTCTTCGCAGCACCCTTGTTCTTAAAGGAGTGTTCAACGGAGCCGTCTCCGACCGTCTCTCCGTCGCCCACTCCTAATCTTCCCCTGCGAGATCAGCACTCGATGCCTCCGCGCAAGGCGTCCACCCGGCGGTCTACGGCCTCTGCGGCCAGATCTCAGGCTTCGGTCTCCCCTCCAGTTTCTCAGCCTCCTCCTCCTCCCCCTCCGGCGGCGGCGGTCGGCGCGGAGCAGTTTGACTTGCTGGCGCAGCAGGTCAAGGGCCTCGTCGAGGCCGTACAAGCAATGCAGCAGCAGCAACCACAGGCATCGACGCATCCGGAGGGGGCATCTCCAGAATGCCAGAACCCAGCGGCGGGGCGGGCCACCTGGGCCAGCCGCCCCGTCCTTCCCGGGAAGGCGAATCCGAGGGTAGAAAGCCCTCAATCGGATCACGACTCCACCCCTGGAAGATCCCTTCCCCCGTTCTGCCAAAGGACCCTCGAGACTCGAAGTCGAGAGGATTTCCTGGACCGGAGGCTCCAGGAAATGAACCGGCGGATTGAAGAACTCCGCCACGCACCTCCCGCTTATGGTGAGGATATTTGCACTGACCCTCCCTTCTCCCAAATGATTATGCAGGAACCGATCCCGCCGAACTTCAAGCTTCCCCAGTTCGAAAGCTACGACGAGACGTCGGACCCGGTTGATCATCTGGAGGCCTTCCGAACGATGATGCTGCTTCACGGTGCTCCCGACGCCATCTTGTGCCGGGCTTTTCCGTCTACTTTGAAGGGAGCAGCGAGGAACTGGTACTCGGCTCTGAAGCCGGGTACCATATTTTCCTTCGATCAAATGAGCCACCAATTTGTGGCCCATTTTGTCAGCAGCCGGCATCCGCGGAAGGGTTCGGAGTCCCTCATCAACATCAAGCAGAGGAAAGGGGAGTCCATACGGGCCTACGTCAACCGCTTCAACATCGCGGCGTTGGAGGTCCGAACTTGGACCAGTCAGTTGCCATGGCCGCCCTGAAAGGTGGCCTTCAGAAGAATGATCTTTTGTACTCCCTGGAGAAGAAGTACCCCAGGGATTTTGCCGATTTACTGGCTCGGGCTGAAGGATACGCCCGAACGGAAGAAGCCTTCAAGATGAAGGATGAAGAGACAGCAAGGGAGCGTCAGGCGGGGGATTCGAGTAAACCCGCAGTTGAGAAGAGGCCAAAGGAAGCCCGGCCTTGCTCCCGATCCCCTCCTGGACATAAGCGCGCCCACACTCCACCCCGGGCACGCAGGCAGAGAAGCCCGGACAACAGGTTTCGGCGGGGTTCCCCACCAGGAAATTTCACAACTACGCCCCCCTCAATGCCTCGAAGGCCCAGGTACTGATGGAGGTCAGGGAGCAGCTCCCTAGGCGGAGAGGATGCGCACACACCCCGGGAAGCGCAACCCCAATAAGTTCTGTCTCTACCACCGCGACCACGGCCACGACACGGAGGAATGCATCCAGCTCCAGGACGAGATCGAGGAGCTCATCCGACGAGGTCGACTCGACAGATTCATCCACCGCAGGCCTGAGGGTAGAGGAGACCGGCCAAGAGCCCTCCCGCCGCCTGAACCACAGAAAAGGGAGGAGCAACCCGGGGACCGACCTCCCATCAGAACCATCGACTCCATCATCGGAGGGCCTCAAGGAGGAGCGAGAAAACTGTAAATGTATCACTTACTATTTCACCTTAAATCTACTTTTCTTTCTGCCTAACGTGCCCCTCCCACCTAGCGTGGATGTATTATGACTGGACATAATCCCTCCAAAAATGCAGCTCTGCCAGGAACAGGAGGAGAACCTCGTCCTGGCATGAGCAAAGTCAAAGGCCCGGTTCTTTTAGACTGGATGCGGGGAGAGGCCTTACAACGCCCTAATGTGCCCCCACAGCCCTGTTAGGGAAGGAGGAAAACCTTGCCCTAACTTGAGCAAAGTCAAAGGCCCGGTTCTTTTAGACCGGATGGGGGGAGAGCCTTACAACGCCCTAATGTGCCCCCACAGCCCTGTTAGGGATAGGAGGAAAACCTTGCCCTAACTTGAGCAAAGTCAAAGGCCCGATTCTTTTAGACCGGATGGGGGGAGAGGCCTTCAACGCCCTAATGTGCCCCCACAGCCATGTCAGGAACAGGAGGAGAACCTCGTCCTGACACGAGCAAAGTCGAAGGCCCATTCTTTTAGACCGGAGGGGGGAGAGGCCTTACAGCACCCTAACGTGCCCCCGCAAGCCAAGCTGGTAACGAGGAGAGAACCTCGCGCCAGCTTGAGCAAAATGGAAGACTTCGCCCGGACTCCTACGGGAGCTGGGTTCCCCACCAAGGAAGACTTCGCCCGGACTCCTACGGAGCCGGGTTCCACCACCAAGGAAGACTTCACCCGGACTCCTACGGGAGCGGGTTCCGCCGCCAAGGAAGACTTCGCCCGGACTTCTACAGGAGCCGGGTTCCGCCGCCAAGGGAGATTTGCCCGGACTCCTACGGAAGCCGGGTTCCACCGCCAAGGAAAACTTCGCCCGGACTCCTACTGGAGCCGGGTTCCACCGCCAAGGGAGATTTCGCCCGGACTCCTACAGGAGCCGGGTTCCACCGCCAAGGAAAACTTCACCCGGACTCCTACGGGAGCCGGGTTCCGCCGCCAAGGAAGACTTCGCCCGGACTCCTACGGGAGCCGGGTTCCGCCCCAAGGGAGATTTCGCCCGGACTCCTACGGGAGCCGGGTTTGCTGCCAAGAAGACTTCACCCGGACTCCCACGGTAGCCGGGTTCCGCCGCCAAGAAAGACTTCACCCGCCTCCTACGGGAGCCGGGCTCCATCCGCCACTTCTGCAGCAAGGGTTAATAATGGTGGTGAGACTCGGCCGCGTAACAAGGTCGGATGAAGGAAAAAGCCCCCCCCCCATGATGACATCTACGTCAAACAAGCCAAACGACCAGAAAGGTTCAACCGACGATAATATCAGTGCTACACATGGACAAGGTAACACAAAACGCTCTTTTTCCATTTCGATATACGTACTACAGGGCCGGGACGGCAGGGAAAGAAGGACAAAACGACAAAAAAAAAAAGAAGAAAAAGGGGGTGACTACAAAAGAGCTCTAAGGAGGCCCCGCTCCCTCCGACCTAGGGTCATCACCTCCATCCCTCAACCAGGACTGCCTCAGGTTCTCCACTGCTTCTTTTAGTTCTTCCTTCTTCCGCAGCGTATCCTGGAGTGCCTGACGAAGTTGCCGGCTCTCAGCCTCCGCTTCTCGACGCCGCTTCGCAGAACTTCGGACTCGCCTCTGCGTCCGCGACGGCCTTCGCTCAAGTGCCAGTTGGATTTTCACTTGTTGAAGCTCGACTGTCTTCTCCCCAAGGGAGACAGAAATCCCTTCGACAGTGCCTCTCAGGGCTTGGAGCTCTTCGGTATCTTGGGCGGTAGTAAGCTGCGCCCTAGTAACCAGCTGCCTCTGGAGACGAACAACCTCGTCCGCCGCCTATCGGAATCTCCCTTTGTACTCTTCCACTTGCCGGCGCCAGCTGGCCCGCTGCACGTCGTGGCTCATCTCAGCATCTTGAAGCTACTTCTGGAGGTCGGAGACCTTCTGCGACCACTTCTGTTCATCATCAACCCGTGCCAGGAGCCGGGATGAGTTTCCTTCCAGCTGGCCGATCTTCCTCCTCGCGCTGATAGCTCCACCTTAAGGGCACTGATCCTGGCTTCTTGAGCCCAAGTCCGGTCGCTGTGCTCTTCTTACATTCCTCGAGCTCCTTTGTGAAGTTCGCCTTCCTCGGCTGTAATCCATGATTGCCTTCACTTGGAGACTCCTAAAGTGGGCGGCCTCAGCGGCGGCTTCGGAATGGCATTGTCTCGACTTGGGAGTTCGCCCTCGACTTCTTCAACTTTTTCGTCAGGTGGAGGACCTCTTTTTCAGCCGCTGGATGGTTGACTTCAGCGGGACCCCCAGGGGCAAGGGAAGTGCTTCAGCAGGGCACTGCCATCGGAAGGTGCAAGCATCAAAGACCGACTCATTACGAGAAGAAAGGCAGAAAGGAGGAGGAGGGGGAAGGAGAGGCCATCCACAACAAGAAATTCGACTTTATTGATTGAATAATTTGAAGACAAACAGAAAGGAAATATGGCGACAAAATAAGGGCACAAGATCGGAGGTCTCAGACCTCAGGGGCAGGAGGTGGAGGACTCGGCACGGAGGGTGCGATTGCGGGAGCGACGGACGAGGGGCCGGCCTCGTCTTCAGATTCCTCAAGGAAGCCAAGATCGAGGTCTGGGTATCTGCCGGCCACCTTCTCTTGGCAGAGCTCGAACCCCTTGGTGAACGCCTCCTGGCCGAACTGGACGTTCAGTTCCCTCATCTCCGGGAGACCTTGAACTCCTCCACCGCAAGGGCCCTGGCCTCCGAGACCAGAACCGAAGTTGCTCGGCCAAATGGGCGACCTCGGCCTCCGCCTTCCTCGCCGACTCCTCCAAGATTCGTCTCTCCTCCTCTCGGGCTTGTCTCTCCTCTTCCCGGGCTTGCCTCTCTCTCTCCAAGGCCTCCTGGAGGGCGGCTACTTTGGCCGTCTTCGCTTGGAGGCGAGCAACCTCGGCCTGGCAGCGTTCCTCCGCCTGAAGGAGGTCCCTTCTCATGCGGCTCGTCGCCTCGACATAGGCGAAGAGCTGGTGCCCAATCTGCAAAGACGGATAGATAATTACAACAAAGGCCGAGTGACCATGCAAATAAACATCCGCTTACCTCAAGGAAGGACCCCAAAGAATCCCAAGCCCGCTGCTCGAGATCGGCACGGTCGATCCTCTCCATGACGTCGGACAGAATGCAGCCATCAAGCAGCCGCCTGATCAGGTCCTTGTCGTTGAAGGGGTTCTCTGATCCCCCTCGGAGCAGACGGACTCGTCTGCAGCAGCTCGGTGGATGCTCGCCCTGCGAGCCACCGATTCCTCCTCCTCCCCACGGCGGGGCCTCCGTGGGGCGAGCCCCCGGAACGGGGGCCCCAGTCGGCGGGCTCCTTGAGGAAGCCCGGGGGGCCGCTGGCTCGGCATCCGAGGGAATGTCGATGGCCGGGGTCGCCTGGACGGGTGCAGCCAAGCTCGTCTCCTCCGCCCTGGCCCTCTTCGACGATCCGGAGGCCGTCGCGCCCTTCCTCTTCTGAGCTCTCATGCCCTTGGCGAGCATCCGCGTGGCTTCGATGTCCATTGCTAAAAAAAAAAAAGAGAGAAGAAAGAAGAATAGAGAAGAAGAGAAAGAAAGAAGAAAGAAGAAAGAAGAAGCGACACCGATCAGTCCAGAGTCAAAAAAAAAAAAGAGAAAAAGAAGAAGAAAAGAAGAGAAAAGAAGAGAGAAAGAAAGGGCAAGAAAAGAGCGGGAAGGAAAAAATAGAGAGAAGAGGAAGGAGGCAAGAAAAGAAAAGATAAGTACTTGCTGGATCCTGAGGGCTCAGGCCGATGTTGAAAAGAAGCTGCTCCTTCAGAAGATTAGGAAGGGAAGGAGCGGGATAACTTAGAAGCTTCTGGATGGCCTGGAGGTCATCCTCTCCCAGGCTGGGAGCCCGGTGGGCGGAATCCCTCAGAGACCCCCAAGGGGGCAGGCCCAGTTCCAGGGTCGGGCAGTAGACAAAGAGAAATTTTCCCTTCCAATTGTGAATCGAAGAAGGGGCGCCCTTCAGCAACCCCTTCTTACCAAACTGGGGGGAGAAGTACCACCAGTCCTTCGCTGAAGGATGGCGTTGGAAGGTGTAAAAATGCCTGAACAAGGAGAGGGATGGCTGGACCTCGGCTATGTGGCAGAGAGAGAGAAACCCTATCAAGAACCTAAAGGAATTCGGGGCCACGAAGGCAAGAGAGATGTCCAAGAAGCGGAAGAAGGCAGCAACAAAGACAAGAAGTGGAAGCCGGAGTCCGGCACGGAATGCTTCCTGATACAAACAGAAGCGACCAAGAGGAGGAGCGCTGGGCCCGGTAGCTCCAGGTCATACTCTGTGGAACCCCGTACCGAACCCTTATCAGAAGGAGTTCATCCGGAGTCGACGAAGATGGAATGGCGCCCGGTGCAAAAACCGGGCGAGGCCCTGCCCCAGACGCGGGTTCGTCCGCAGAGACAGGGACCTGGGGGTTCGAGGCAGAAGAACTCTCAGAACTGACGGGAGCAGAAGAGTCGAAAGACATTTTGAGCAGTTTCGGAGGGAGAACCTAGAGGATCCTAAAAAGGCAGACCGAAAGGGGAACGAGACGCCGAAGGCTAACTCGGAAGGAGACACAAAAGTAATGAAGAGAGGAGAAGCCCCTAGGCGGTGAGAAGAAGGTTGGTACTAACCTATATTGCTCTGGGGACTGGGGGACGAGAAACGGGAGGCGCTACGGCTCGAGAAGACGTTCACTAGAGCAAAGCTCTCGAGAGAAGACAGACACCAGTGAAAACTCAGAAATGGAGTAGGACGCCTGAAGGGGGAGGACGGGTTTAAATAGACCTTGGGATCCGGCGTCATAATGATCGCGAATCCCCCTGGCCAGTCCGCATTCCGACACGTGTCCCACTCCCCCTGGCAGACGGCTAAAAGCGGCTGGCGGTTGGCAAAATCATAATTGCGCCGTACCTAGGCCAGTGTACCTACGGGATTTTCGAAGCGTCCCCTCGTACCGCTCCAATTCGAAAAGACTCCGGCACGCGCTCATTCAATGCCAAAATATCTGGAGGCGGCAGTGCGCAGGATTCGAAGGGACGGGTCCGCTATGTCTCTCTCTCTCTGAACTTCCTTCGTTTGAATTCAAACTCGAAGTAGGGGACTGGTGTTGGGTATAAAATACCCACAGCCGAAACCCCTGGACGGGATCGACAGCAGAACGGCTCCGCGCCGGGACTCCTACGGGGAGCCGGGCTCCACGCGACAGCAGAACAGCTCCGCCCGGAACTCCTACGGGCCCACGCCGACAGCAGAACAGCTCCGCCCG